>NW_019174672.1:347065-350396 GCF_002260705.1 Seriola dumerili
TGTGACTCGTTAAAGCTGCTGCTCAGTAATGTGATTGAACTTCAGCTGGACGACAGGGAGGAAACTTCCAGCTCCACAGAGACAGGAGGACATGGTGTCTCATTGACTATCGTGCTGAACGTCTTTATTTTCCTCTCTCCGTCTCTGCAGCTGTTTGTATAGAAACATCTGTCTGAGTTTTGTGCAAATCACAAGAGCAGAGGAAAACTTCCTGTTCAGATAAACAGTTCAAGCACATTCTCCACAGTTTTCCTTTCAGTCCACAGCTCCCGTCATATTAGATCCTGATACTCGACACACGAGTTGTTGATAATATGTAGAAGAGATATGATGATTGTTCTTGTATAAAGTATATCCTAGTTATTGTTATGAAATGTCTGTTACGTTTCAGATGAAGTCTCATGCATTTTGGCCCTACAGTTCTTCTGTTATAAGCTTTTCATTTACATATGCAAATATATGCAAATTAGGTTAAGCAGGTGGATTTAACTCAGACTTTAAACTAGGCTTCTTGTCTCTGTATTAACAATGATCTTTATTTAAAAGATGAAATATTGATGTCATGTTAATAACACACATGATATGAGGCTGTTTCACTATCAGTTAAGTGCAGCTGTTTGTTCACATCTGTCCAGCTGTTAAAGGCTCTCTCCACCTGCTTCACTCGTGTCTGAGTTTGATTCATTTGACAAAAAAGACACAAAACTATGAAAAAATTAAAGATGAATTTGACTGACAGCATTAATTATACGATATAGACGATACATCCTCTCTAGTTTGATACGCAGCGTCATGTTCACAGTATCTTCATCTCAAACATTGATTTTAAAGGTGCTATATGTAAAGATTTTAGTTTAAAACCTTCTGAAATGAATTAAAATTATAACCAGAATGTGAAGAAATAAGTTAGCATGCTAACCAGCTAGCCCCGCCCTGTCCTGTTTGGTAGTAGGTGATAGTGAGTCAGTCTGCCCTCAGTCCAACATGAGATGAAGAAGTAACGATGTCCAAACACAACAAACCACATTGGGAAGAAGTGACAGAAATGGAAGCAGAAGAGTTTTCACTGACGTTGTTTATATGAAAGAAGTTTGACGCTGAACTAACGTTTCTTCTAGACTGGTGAGTGAACAGCAGCTAATGCTAACATTAGCTAAAAACTTACATATAGCACCTTTAAGTCTGTGATCAGGTGTTTTCTGTACTGTTACCTGGTTAGGATGAAATGACCTGTGTGTGTTTGATGAGTAACATCTCCTCTTCCTCTTCCTCTTCAGGCTAAAGTCAAGGATTTTGGCATCGACACAGCGAACATGTTCGAGTTCTGGGATGTAAGTGTGTGTGTGTGTGTGTGTGTGTGTGTGTGTGTGTGTGTGTGTGTGTGTGTGTGTGAGAGACAGGGTGGTGGAGCTGAACTTCACCCTCCTGCCTCTGAAACATAATCTAACATTAACCTGAACGCAGCTTGTGAACGCAGCTTTTAACCTGGATAACTGTCGTTGCCTCTGATTGGTGGAGTGACTGTGTGATGTCATGTTTCAGTGGGTTGGAGGTCGTTACTCACTGTGGTCAGCCATCGGTCTGTCCATCGCTCTGCACGTAGGTACGTCTGCTGTGACCGCTCATCACCTCTGCTCAGACCAGGGCCGGGTATTGATCTCTGATGTATTGATTATTGTTTATCAGCTATCTTATCAGGATTTCTGCTGAAGTCACGTCTCATCTGTTTAAAGTGATCATGTGATTAATGTTGAATCATGTGAATGTTGCATCATGGCAACATCATACTTCCTGTTTACATCCCTCAAAGCATTATGGGAGCTGTATTTTCAAAAAACTCCATGAATACTTAACAAAAAGGGGGTTTGATTGCTCAAGGTGAACGGACCGCCTCTACGCGACGCTGGGGTGTGACGGCCGTCATGGGTGACAAGTATGGTGACGGCGGGGTCTGACGGGGGAGGGCTGACAGGGGTCCGCGTAGACAGGGAGGGCGGTGACGGCGGGGGGGGGTGTTGATGGGCCCGTGCGGTGGGTTTACTAGGCGTCAGGCTTTTTGAGAACCTCGGCTCTGTGGGTTTGAGTTCAGTTTTCTTGCTCTGGCTTCATTAACATTACTCAGTTCATTTGAGTCTTTGATCGTTAACATTCATTTTTAGTTCTTTCTCTTATATGTTTCTTTCTATTTAGTTTTTATCTTTATCTGACCTCTGACCTCGTCTGTGTTTCAGGCTTTGAGAACTTCGAGCAGCTGCTGGCAGGAGCTCACTGGATGGTAAAGAATGTTTCTTTTTCTCCTTCCTGTTGTTCTCAGTGAACTTCCTTCATCAGTGTAGTTACAATATAAAGCTCAGCTGACGGATCGTTCGATGTTGATATTTGAGATTATTAAACTGATAAAAATGTGTTGGCCATATTTCTCAGTGTGTGTGTGTTTAACATGCCCCCCCCCTTGCAGGACAACCATTTCCGCAGCACCCCCCTGGAGAAGAACGTCCCTGTCCTATTGGCTCTTCTCGGAGTCTGGTACATCAACTTCTTCCAGGCTGAGACTCACGCCATGCTGCCCTACGACCAGTACATGCACCGCTTCGCTGCCTACTTCCAACAGGTCAGGGGGGGCGGGCGGAGGTGGACAGGAGGAGGGGCAGGGAGCGGGGCAAAGGGCGGGGCCAACTGTTCAGAGGGAGGAGGCTCGAAAATGTTCCTGACACTGCAGTATCTCTGTTCATGACCAGCTGTGTGTGTGTGTGAGTGTGTGAGTGTGTGAGTGTGTGAGTGTGTGAGTGTGTGAGTGAGTGTGTGAGTGTGTGTGTGTGTGAGTGTGTGTGTGTGTGTGTGTGTGTGTGTGTGAGGGTGTGTGTGTGTGTGTGTGTGAGGGTGTGTGAGGGTGTGTGTGAGCTGTGATTGGTTAAGCTGTTCTGGACTAAATATTAGGAACACCTTCAGTATAAACCTTTAACATAAATCAGATATTAAAATACTCTGTCACATCAGTTGCCATGGAAACCTGAGCTCGTCCTGCTGAGCAATTAACCCTTTATGTAACCAACATTGATCAGAGTCGTCCGTGAGCGGGAAAACGTCAGTGACTAACAGAGTGTGTGTCGGCTCCTCAGGGCGACATGGAGTCAAACGGGAAGTACATCACCAAAGACGGCGCCCGCGTCAACTACCACACCGGCCCCATCGTGTGGGGGGAGCCGGGGACCAACGGACAGCACGCCTTCTACCAGCTCATCCACCAAGGTCTCACACACCCTCACACACACACCCTCACACACCCTCACACACCCTCACACACCCTCACACACACCCTCACACACACCCT
>NW_019174672.1:351239-364308 GCF_002260705.1 Seriola dumerili
CACACACCCTCACACACACTCTCACACACACACCCTCACACACACCCTCACACACACACCCTCACACACCCTCACACACACTCTCACACACACACCCTCACACACACCCTCACACACACTCTCACACACTCTCACACACACCCTCACACACCCTCACACACACCCTCACACACACCCTCACACACACCCTCACACACACACCCTCACACACACCCTCACACACACACTCTCACACACCCTCACACACACTCTCACACACCCTCACACACACCCTCACACACACACACACACTCACACACTCACACCCTCACACACACACCCTAACACACACACACACACACACACACACACACACAGCTCTGCCGCCATCCACAGAGACGAGAAATGCGTCGTATGATAAAATCTGTCTCCACAGGTGAATCTTTAATCTCAGCTGACTGATGATTTGAGGCTCTGTGATTGGCTGTTTGTCAGTGAAATGCACCTTGGGAGTCGTAGTTGACTCCTCTCCAGATGCTCTCTGCCCTCAGACTCTATTTTAATCTTGAATTAATTAAACCACAGTGATGAGCGTGCAGACCTGACTCTCACTGACTGCTGCCCCCTGCTGGACACTTCCTGGTTTTAGTCAGACTCCTCCCCCTGAGGACACTAATGATCTGGTCAGTGAAGGGTTAACGGACTTCTTCTCTCCTCTCAGGTACTCGTATGATTCCTGCTGACTTCCTCATTCCTGCCCAGTCTCAGCATCCAATCAGAGACAACCTCCACCACAAGGTAACGCCCACTGGACCACCCTGTCCAAATGTTGTACTGACACAGGTTTGAGACTCCTGCAGCCGCCATCTTTGTTTGATTTTTATTTGCCCTGAAAGGCAAGAGAAAAAGTCTTTTAGCCAATTGATCCTAGAAAAAAAAGACAAATGTTTAATTTGTCTCTCCATCACACTTCCTGTCTGATTATAGGATTAATCTGATCACAGTTCAGTTTCCTGGATGCTGATTGGCTGACTCTGTTTCAGATCCTGGTGGCGAACTTCCTGGCTCAGACAGAAGCTCTGATGAAGGGAAAGACTTCGGACGAGGCTCGTAAGGAGCTGGAGGCCGGCGGCCTGAAGGGGGATGCTCTGGAGAAGCTGCTGCCTCACAAGGTAAATCTGCTGTAGAGTTTGGCTCTTTACAGCGTCACTCAGCAGGTGCATCACTCAGCAGGTGCATCAAAGTTTTGGTCGTTAGAGAAACACTGAATTAACCTTCACAGAGAGGAAATGACCCAGAACTCGTCCTCTGGTCTCTCTTCCTGTCTCCAGGTCTTCCAGGGAAACAAGCCGAGCAACTCCATCGTTTTTAAGAAGCTGACTCCGTTCATACTGGGAGCTCTGGTCGGTGAGTACTGGGAGCACACCATAGAAGAAGAGTGCAGAGACCTCCGTAGTCAGCTGAGTTTACAGACAGACGTGTCGTCTGACGGCCACTAGAAGGCAGCACAGCGCCTCCACACAAGTCACATGACTTCACTTCCTGTTTGGTTTGACCTCAGTTCAGGTTTACAGTCCAGGAACAGAGTCAGAGGAACAGACAGGTGTGAGACAGGTGGACCTACCTGACACAAGCAGCTGTGTGATGATGATGTTTGATGTTTGTCACAATAAGATCAAACACTAACGTACAGCAGGAAATCAACACATGCACATCTGTCTGGGCCAGATGTTTAGTTAAATGGTGCCGTTAAAACCAGTTTTCTTCCATCACAGAAACTTTTCTCTGATTCATCCACTGAGTTTTATTTACATTTATTTTTATTTTTCAGCCATGTACGAACACAAGATCTTTGTTCAGGGCGTCATGTGGAACATCAACAGCTACGACCAGTGGGGGTGAGACACACACACACACACACACACACACACACACACACACACACACACACACACACACACCTGTACAGATGTTAAAAGTCCCTCATCTTTTATCTATCTAGATGAAAGCTGCAGATAAAGTTAGTAAGTGGGCCTTGAGTTTTAATTTTTTTAGACTCTAAAAACAGAAGTGGACTTCTAAAACTTTTTGTTAAAGCTATGGTAACAGTGACTATTATTATTATAATTATCATTATTATCATTATTATTATTGTTATTCTTGTTGTTGTCAGTCTAATGTTGATTTCCAGTCATGTGACTCACTTCTCCATTTTAATCTGCTGCCACTGAGACTCAACACTTCCTGTGAGTTTTTCACATTACAAGCATTCCAGGCTTCCTGTTATTTGGAGGCTTTTAATGTGAAAAATGTTCAGGAAGTGTAGAGTCTTAAAAAGTCAGAGTTGGTTTAAAATAGTTTGTGACTGAAGAACAGAGACCTGGACCTTGTTTGAGGTCTTAGCTCAGACCTGCGGGTCCTGTAGACCTGGTCCTGGTCCAGGTCCTGGTCCTGGTCCAGTAGACCTGGTCCAGAACTGACCTGTTCCCTGCTGACAGGGTGGAGCTGGGGAAGCAGCTGGCGAAGAAGATCGAGCCGGAGCTGCAGGACGCCTCGGAGGTCACCTCCCACGACTCGTCCACCAACGGCCTCATCAACTTCCTGAAGAAGAACTTCGCCTGAGTCCTGACTCCTCCTCCTGCTCCTCTGCTGGACCCACCCCCACCCGCCCCTGTAGTCCTCTCTCATTGGCTGAATCGTGTCCGAGCTGCGGGAACGAGCACTTTATGTTTGTCAACGTGTTTCACTTGAAAAGGCAATTAATCTGAGAGGACGGGTCGAGTCGCTGTGACCTGTGCAGGTGTTACTGTAGGTGACAACAACACACCCCCAACCCCCCCTCTTTATCACAGTCAGCACTGACTTCAAAATAAAAGCCCTGTTTGTCACTGAATTGTTTTGTGTTGTTTTGATTGTGCAGAGATGACGAATGTGATGAGAGGAAACCATCGCCTCTGTTATTGATCTCTATCAGTTCATCTGCTGATCATCGACGTGATTGATCATTTTGTCCAGAAGATGTCAGAAACAATCAAATATATTTCCATAAGTGTATGTTCAAAACCTAAAATATTCAGTTTAGTTTCATAAAGAAAATCATCAAAGGTTTGATTTGATTATCATTATTATTATTAATTGATTAGTTGATTATCAGAACATGTTTGATGAATTCACTGATTGATGTTGAAGTTAAAACACATTGTAAAGAGATTTGGCTTCAGGGTGAACGGCCTAACCAACTAACTAACTAACTAACCAACTCATCAGTGAGAGCGGGTAGACAGTGGACCAATCAGCTGCTCCTCCATACACACACACACACATACACACACACACACAGTTAACAAAACATCAGCTGACAATAATTGTGATAATTGATAATCAGAAGTTATTTATTGAAGCCAAACAGTTTCTTTTATTTGTCATAGTAACTGACAAATCAATAGATAATGAATCAATCATTAGCTCATTAATTGATTAGTTTGAGTCCTAATCATCAGTTGGCAAAAAACAAAATAACATGAAAAGTTCAGAGTAAATCTTTTTCTGAAAGTTACAAATGACTTTTATTATTTTATTTTTATCATTGTTGCATATTTTTATTATATTTTTATAAATTTAGACATAACTGATTCTTTTTCTGAGATACAGAATATAAATATATATGAATATTAATATGAATGTTAATATTAGTATAAATATAAATATGTAAATATAATATATAAATATGAATAAAACACAGTGACATCAAAGAGACCGTAGAAACCAGGTTTTATTTTCTGCTGAAGTTTAAAGTCACTGATCTGGAAACAGTGAAACTGACGCAGGTGTGTGAGTGATCTGTATCTGGGGGGGGGGGCAGGGCAGGTGCAGTCACTGTGTCAACTGTCACGACCAACAGGTTTCAGAGGAGGCTGACATACCTGTGTGCAGGTGGCTGGGAGGGGGCGTGGCCTGTGTGATGGTATCCGTGGGTGGAGGTGGTTCGGTGTCAGAGGATGGAGGTTTGCTGCTGCTTCAGCGTCGGAGCTGCAGCTCTCTACGTCCTCACTCTACTCTGGAGGTACAGACAGGACTGCCATGCTGGGTGCAGGCTGGGGGCACTGGTCGGGGCCCTGGGGGCTTCTCTGTGTTTCACTGTTTCTCCAGTTCTGTGTGGGGGGGTCCTCCTCACCTGCAGCCTCCATCTGATCTGTGTGAGCAGGAGAAATGAGCTGCTGCCAGCGAAGAGCAGAGCGGTGCTGATCACAGGTGAGATGCACACACTGAGACACACAAACACACACACTGAGACACACATACACACACACACTGAGACACACAAACACACACACTGAGACACACATACACACACACACTGAGACACACAAACACACACACTGAGACACACACACACACAGACACACAAACGCTGAGACACACAAACACTGGGACACACAAACGCTGAGACACACAAACACACACACACAGACACACAAACACTGGGACACACAAACGCTGAGACACACACTCCAGGTGTTAGCGTTGATGCTAACCTGAGTCCCAGCAGATGAATAGGATACATGAGCTTCTTCTTCTTCTGTTATTTGTTTGTCACCAAGTGAAACCAGATCCAGACAGACAGTGAACAGCTGAGTGGATCGTGTCAGAGTAAATGTTGGATTTTATTTTGGTGCATCAGCAGCAGCTGTGCTAACAGTCTGCTTGGTCTCTGTCAGTGAGTCACCATCTCTGATCACTTTAAATCATTGTGTAGACGTTAGCTGCACAGACTTCACTGTGTTTACTCCACTAAGAAGAAGAGGCGTCTCTTCATCTGTCATCCAAATATGATTTTTCTGGATCATAAATTTTATAAAAAATGGATCAAAAATATTTCAAACTCCAGTTGGATTGGTTGGTTCAGAGAAGTGAGCTCCTCTGTGCTCGTACAGGACGCTGAGATCACATGAAGAAAACAAACCAAACAGCAGAAATACAGAAATCACTTCCTAATAAAAACAGTTACAGTCAAACTCCTTTATGTTTCTATGTTGTTCCAGAGTTATCAGAGAAAATATGTTTACAGTGTGTTGTGGTTTATTCCATTTCAGCACTTTCTAATGTAACTGCATGAACGTGTTGTTGTTGTCGTTGTTGTTGTTGTCGTTGTTGTTGGAGACACGTTGACGTCTCTGAACGGCTCTGACAGGAAAAACAGGACGGAGCTGAAGATCTTTGATAAAGATCTTTTGATAAAGACTCCATGTTTGAAGAGGAGATAAGTGACTGTCTCTTTACAACATGTGATCAAACAGCTGACGATACTATGACTCATTAAAACAGAAACAAGACCTGAAACTGGACTCTGAATCTGTGAGGTCCATGATCCATGTCCTGAGTCTCGACCCAGCAGACCTCTGCAGGTCCTGACATCATACCAGGGCGTGTTCTCAGGGACTGTCCAGACCAGACACATCCTCAGTGACCTTTAACCCCTGAGCCAGGCTGTCGTCCCCTCACAGACACCACCAAACCAGGACTGAAGGTCTCCAGGATCCTCAGTCACCACATCTGGAAAATAAGAACAGATGTTTCTTCATAGACTCCAGATCTGCTTGGATAAAGCGCCTGGGTCTGAACTGATGTAACATCTGATAATGTTTCTGTTCTGTTGGTGTAAGTTCAGTAATGACATCAGAACCTTCAACCTGCAGGTAAAACATGGTCGTGACACTGGTCGTGTCATGATGTTGTGATGTCATGATGAAATGAAGATGTGATGTGATGAAGTTGTGATGTCATGATGAAATGAAGTTGTGATGTCATGATGAAATGATGTGATGTGATGTCATGATGTCATGGTGAGATGATGTTGTGATGTGATGTCATGATGTGATGATGAAATGATGTGATGTGATGTCATGATGTCATGGTGAGATGATGTGATGTCATGATGAAATGATGTGATGTCATGATGAAATGATGTTGTGATGTCATGATGTTGTGATGTGATGTCATGATGTTGTGATGTCATAATGAAATGAAGTTGTGGTGTCATGATGTCATGATGAAATGATGTTGTGTTGTGATGTCATGATGTTGTGATGTGATGTAATCATGTTGTGATGTCATGATTGTTGGTTCCTCTCAGGGTGTGACTCTGGTTTTGGCCACGCCCTTGCGGAGCAGCTCAGTGAGATGGGGGTGCAGGTGTTTGCAGGTATGCTGGATGTGAACGGAGGCGGAGCTCAGCGACTCAGAGAGCGAGGATCTGAGAACCTGCAGGTGCTGCAGCTGGACGTGACCGACAGCACCCAGGTAGAGACGGTTCACAGGTACATCTGCACTCAGGTGGGACACACAGGTGAGTCTGAGCTGCTCCTCACCCACCTGACCCTCCTCTCCTTAGCTGAGGGAGTTACTTAAGGCTGTTGCACAGAATCTCTTGAAGGGTTTCCTTAGTTAAGGAAAAAAAGCTAAGACATTTTACAGCAGTGAAAGAAATTTTACAGCAGAAAAATGAGACTGTTTCCATGGATACTGTTGATTACATGCCATTAGTACACTCTCCTGAGATTTACCTTTAGTTTTTCCCTTAGTTTGGTCTCTAAGGTTTTTTGTGCAACAGCTTAACTGACTTTAAGTGATTCCTTAAGTAGACTAAGATAATGAGAAAACCTGAATTACTTAGGGGAACACTTTAAGGAAACCTTAAGGAGAGGACTTAAGGGTGTTTTCTGCAACTGTTTTTATCTTAAGGAAATCTTAACTTAAGGTGTTTTGTGCAACTGGCCTGTGGTCTCTTCATCTGGTCTCATCCAGTTTGAGTCAATAACCAACATTAGCTGTAAACTGGCAACCATGGTAACCATGCTGCCCCTGCAGGTCTGTGGGGTCTGGTGAATAACGCAGGGATCCTTCACTGCCCGGCGGATGCAGAGCTCCAGCCCATGGTGGCATGCAGACGCTGTATGGAGGTCAACTTCCTGTCAGCTGTCAACATGTGTCAGGTCTTCCTCCCTCTCCTGAGATGCTCCAGAGGACGCATCGTCAATGTGTCCAGCATGGCAGGTAACGTCCCCCACCGGAACCCACAAATCACCAGGTTACAGAAGGTCTCAGGTGGAGTAAGAACTACCTGTACAACTTTACCTGTGACAGTGTTGACAGACTGACGGTGTTTTAACAGAGTGATGGTGTATAGTCTGGTATTAACAGAGTGATGGTGTATTAACGGAGTAACGATCTTTTAACAGTAACGATGTATGAACAGAGTGATGTGTATAAACAGTGACGGTGTACGGTCTGGTGTTAACAGTGTGGTGGTTGTGACCCTGGTTCTCCTGCAGGTGAGGTACCGATGCCTCTGTTTGCTTCTTACGGAGCGTCTAAAGCGGCTCTAAGGGTTTTCTCTGAGGTGCTGAGGATGGAGTTATCAGTGTGGGGGGTCAAAGTGTCCGTGATCCAACCTGCAGGCTTCAGAACAAGTAGGTGGGACTTCACTGAATGACATCATCCAGGTGTTTATCACCTGACAGAGTTTATAGAAGACACAGAGAGCTGATGGAGATCCACAGTAAAACTGATCCTGTCTTTGAGTTTGTGGCTTTGAACTGAGCCGAGGTTTGTATTTGCGTTTGTGTTTCTGTCTGTTTGTGTTAGTGTGTGTGTTAGTGTCTGTGTTAGTATCTATCTGTTAGTTTCTGTGTTTGTGTCTGTTTGTGTCTGTGTCTGTTTGTATTTGCGTTTTTGTTAGTGTTTGTGTCTGTGTTTGTCTGTGTTAGTATCTATCTGTGTTAGTGTCTGTGTTTGTATCTGTTTGTATTTGCGTTTGTGTCTGTGTCTGTGTCTGTATTTGTTTGTGTCTGTATTTGTGTCTGTGTTAGTGTCTGTGTTAGTATCTATCTGTTAGTGTCTGTGTTTGTGTCTGTGTTTGTTTGTATTTGCGTTTGTGTCTGTGTTAGTGTCTGTGTCTGTATTGGTGTCTGTTTGTGTCTGTAGCTTTTCCTTTTTTGTTCTTTAAAAGAGAGAGAAGGATACTTAGGCTACAACGCATGAACGGTCAACAAACAGCGTCCACTGACACGTCTCACGCCGAACCTGGTGGAAAGACTATCACACGATGATGATCAGTTTTGTTGTAAGGTCCAAACCTTTCAGGGACCGCTGATGGTTTTTTCCAACCTGCTGCACGCGGTTCATTGATGATAAAATAAAGTTGAAAGATCTTTCGCCACAGTTCATCAGAAGGAGGTCTGGATTGCTGAGCACAAAGAAAGCAGCTGGGAGAAGACGAGAAGAGGATAATAAGTGATGAGGCAACTGGTACCTGTTGGACCTGCCTTGAACTGAAAACTTAAAGAGTGATGTTACACATACAGTAACAGTACAGTCCTCAACAGAGAAGTGCTGTGCCAACTCCATTAACCCGCTCCCCCCACAGGAACCTATGTCTAGAGGAGAGGAGTTTCCGTTCCCTGTGAAGAACCTGAACTACGGTCGCATGTCGTTCAAGGTTTTAATCCAAGAGTGGAGGTTGTCTCAGTTTGAATTCTTCTTGTCTGAAACTTAGCACTGCTGCTTGTTACTCAACATTTATCTGGATAAAGTTTAATTTCACTCAGTTTTTACTGTGAAAGTGAACGTGTCTCAACAAATAACGAGCAGAAACCACGTTCTTTCTATCCTCCTGATTCAGTTTTCACGCTCATCAGCTGAAAGGAGGCCGAGGAATCAATGTTGACCTCAGCTGGGAGGGAGAATTAATCATTTGGGACAAATCAGGAAATCTCTTGGAATCTGAATTCAGTTTGTTGGAAACCTGCAGCAGTTAAAAAGCGTCAGGATATATAATTGGACCAGGTATTTGATCGCTCGGACTGTGTATTGGATGACTGTGTTACCACTGGAGACAAGATTGAAGCTTCGTCTACAGATGAAGTGACAAATAGGAAATTAATGAAAATAAAAATCACAGCATTTCATTAAATTTTAAAATGTTTTTTTTGCTCGGTCTCAGAAACTGATGGCTTCTCCTGAATCCAGAAAGAGGAAGAGGAGAACGAGGAAGGGAGGCAAAGATGAGCAGGATGCAGACGGGACATCACCGGATGAGAAGAAAATGGCTCTGAGTATAGACGGAGACAGACGGGTCCCATTGGAGGGACATTTATTAAATTATAAAAGGATTTTATAACAGGATGAAACTTTGATCCAGTTAGAAAAACAATAAGTTCATTTACTAAACTACTAGTGTAGTTTTTATACTTTTACTGCTCCACATTTATTAATACCTTGAGATATATAAAAGAAGATATAATGAAGAAACTAATTGTGATTGATTATTATAGATTTTTAAATCTGCCAGTGTTTCAGAAAATGTCAACATGTTTTTAAATGGAAATCAATTAGTTTTGATTATTTTTAAAGTTAATTTTATTCTGATAATTCTTGAGACACTCGGTAACGAAGATTTATTAAACATGATTTTAAAAAAACCATCTTTACTTTAGTGACACATTTTGTTCTTCACTTATAAGAAAATAAGGATTTTTAGGAAGTTAGTTGATCTTATAATAAAAGCTCCATTTTCAGCCTGATGAGAACTTTAACTTCTGCTTTGATGCTAAAACCTACAGCAGCTGTATGAAATATCTCTGACTATAAGTTTTATATAATGCTGACAGGTGCAATCGTCTGAAGCAGCTCGTGAATTCTCTCTCTAAAAAAAGGAAAGTCGAACCCGTCAGTCAGCAGCTGAGGATCACGAAGGATTTAGTTGGAATATTTCTCACTTGCTGTGTCTTTAATGTTTTCCGCAGGTACGAGAGTTTAGTTGGAAGCATGAAGAAGAAGTTTGTGAAGAAGCGCGACGAGAGCGGCGCTGGAAGAGGAGACGCTGAACCAGAACGTGGAAAGAAACAAACACAAAGAGAGTTTTTTCTGAAACCTCAGGACTGAACTGAGCGAGACGCATCATTGCGACTGTAGAAAGGGTTATTAGTAGTTGTATTTTGTATGGATATTGATAGTTATTATTTGAGTTGGTTGGGAGTTGACAGGTGATGGCTGTAGCGACGGTGTGCTATGTGCACTGTCAGTATCGATTGACTAGAGTCAGGTTTTGTGAACCTGTCTATGTGATGTTTAACATTCTGTTTTGATGTAAAACGGTGAGACGTGAGTGTGCTGTAGAGGATGCTGTCTGACGGTTTAAGCAGTGTGTGTACAGTCCTGTCATTAAACCACAACAGCCACAAGTGGTGTCCGTCATGTTTCAGCTCATTAAACACTTCCACCATCAACAGGGAAACTACAGCACGGTAAATAAAGATGGGACGTCGCCTCTGTGACGTCACCCAGCAAGGTTCTTGAAGCTCAGAGTGAGCTGCTGCCAGCCGGTGTCTGACTCCGCCCCTAGACTCCCAGCTAATGCCATATAGATAATCATAATATAATGAAGAGTGGCAGGCGTGAGAATTATGGACGTGATGGTCAGTGGTCAATGACCAACGTGGCGGCGGCGCAGGATATGACGCGTTACTGGGTAGCATAATCAGACAGAGGCGTGGGCGATCTTGACGCCTATGGAAGGCAACCCCAATACGGCGCTGAGAAGGTCTTATTTGTGCTGCTGCGGTATCGCGGTGGTGTGTTTCCACTTACAACTCAGCAGCAGAACAGCATCGCAGCTGTGGTTCAGTTCTGATACTCCGTTAAGCCGATATGGTTTACACTGTTTTCTGCATGTTTGCGGCTTGGAAGACGCCGAGCAGAGGACTGGGAGATTCTGAGAGTTAGTGCGTCGATACGATCTGGATGTTGGGTGTGGACTGGCGGAGGTGGTTTTGTCTGATGTTTCGACGGGTCGGGTCGGTCTGCGTTGTATGCTTGCGGTTTTCACTTATAGTTAGAGGCAAGAAGACGCTAAGGAATGAAGATGTCGCGTTTGAAAAAGAATTTTGGCTAAATGTGAATCTGAGGTTTGTCTGTCTGGTGGCTTGGTCCAGACTCAATGTGATCTCTGTTAGCTTATGGCATCGCCTCTGTGTACGCGATATGATATTGGTCTAGCTGGCGTTGGTACACGGATCACCACGGTACACATGTTTTAGGCAGGCAGCACGGTCTGAAAGAGTATGTATTCTTCATTCGGACAGTGTTTGCGATACAAGACCGGCAGCAGGTCAAGTCAGTACCAGTGCTGGAGCGGTGGATCGGAGAGTCCTGTAGGGGAAACTCGGCAGCCGTGTCGAAGGATCTTTGGAATACTGGATTGCCAGGGAGTCGAATATCCGCCAGGAAGTGTTATGCTCTAGTGTACGTGTGTCGTCGTAGTTCGTTTGGATCTGGTTCGGTCAGGCAGCGCAGCCGTCGTCGAGTTCTGATTCTGGAGCACGATGACTAGTGCGGTTCATTCGAGGTTGTATGATAGCGATGCGAATCTGTTCGTCATGCATCTGGTTGTATGTATCTGGAACACAGTGATTATCTACGCTGGAGTGTAAGAGAGGTCGTACTGACTGGTATCCAGGCACGTGTGCCGGCTGCAGGTCTGTGGTCGTGGGTGGGTTGCTTGGTCCGTTCGGCGTAGACTCTGGACACCGAGCCGCTGGTAGGGTGAGTTACAACGTAAACGGGTGGTTATGGACTCGTGGGTCAGGGCGTGTGTCCGAGCCCCCCCTCAGGTGCCGGTTGCTTGGTGGGTTTCGCATGCACATCAGGTGTGTTGTGTGGAGGAAGAGGTGTGCAGGATGGGCGATGAGGTCAGATACACTGAGGCGCGGTGGGAAGGGATGGTGAGCGGGTGGAACGGCGTGAAGATGTGACATCGTGGAAGGTCTTACTGGTAGCTGTATGATCGGTGCGTGGCGATCGCGATATGTGAGTATCGGCTGCTAGTAGTGAAGCACTGTCTCGAGAGGCTCAGGAGAGGCAGTGGTTATGAGATGCGTTATGGGCCTACGCGCTATAGAGTGTGGAGCATCTGAGATGTTCTGATCATAGCATCTGAGCGCTGTCGGGTATGGTTGTGGCGAGTTGTTGTAGAACAGTGGTGCTGAGAGAGACATGGTCAGGTGGACGCTCAGGTAGTCGAGCTGCGCACGTTAGGACGTTTAGTAGGTGATGCCGCTATAAAGGGCGAGTGAGCGGATTGTGCGCATTTGGGAGATGAGCGTTGTGGAGCATACAGGTGCTTGCGTAGGATATGAAGTACTGAGAGTGCGCGCTCACTCGGTGCTCGGATATCTGTGATCTGTATTTCGGATTATCGCTCTCGCACGAGTCGCGTGAGAGTGTGTGCCTTTCCGCGTGGCAGGACAGACCTAGGATGGTAGCTGGATCGCGACAAGTGACTCTGATTCAATGAGCACTGATCTATCTGGTAATATATACATACAGTGTAAGTTTACACTTCATTTTCTTATTGAGGGTTTATAGGAAAAAAAAGTTTTAATATGCTGCAGTTTGTCAGCAAGTTACAGCTGAGATGGACTTAAATCAGTCATCAAATATTAAATCAGTCACCAAATATTCTCTCACATGTTGGTAAAATGATGTTTTTTGATTTGTATTTATTTCAATTTTAAAATATGGCTTCAGCTCTGAGATCAAGGCCGACTGTCACAGGCTGAAAGCTTCGTGACGCTTTGACGAATGATTCAGCCACGAGCAACAGGAACAAGTAATGTGATTGAGATGATCAGCGTACGATACGGGACGCGTCAGGAATGAGATATGGCCGATGTGCTGTGTTTGCTGCACGGATGTGTGGCAGATGAGAATCTGCGTCCTCGAGCTTTGGCTTCCAGCAGTGGTATGGAGAGATAAAAGACCCACTTGTAAGAGTCTGTGGCACGCGCTCAGAGGTAGGCCGCGTGACGTTCACGCATGACGCACGCGTAAAGTTCGCAGTGCTCGCAAGGGCACAATGAATAAATATCCGCCAAGTTTTAATTTAACAAAAGTCGAAAACGGATGACATGTGATATAACTATGTTAATGTAACATCGCAGGTACCTGTCAACGAAGAGTGCCAGACATGAAGACTAAAATAAACAAGAAATAAAGGAGAGAGAAATTTAAAAAAAGAAGTAGTAAAGTAGAA
>NW_019174672.1:364333-378298 GCF_002260705.1 Seriola dumerili
GTTAGTGTCTGTGTCTGTATTTGTTTGTGTCTGTATTTGTGTCTGTGTTAGTGTCTGTGTCTGTATTTGTTTGTGTCTGTATTTGTGTCTGTTTGTGTGTGTGTCTGTATTGGTGTCTGTTTGTGTCTGTAGCTTTTCCTTTTTTGTTCTTTTTCTATTTACTACTTCTTTTTTTAAATTTCTCTCTTCCTTTATTTCTGTTTTATTTTAGTCTTCATGTCTGACTCTTGTTGACAGTCCTGATGTTACATAACATAGTTAATCACAGTTCCGTTTGACTTTTGTTAAATTAAACTTGGGGATATTTATTCATGTGCTGCACTGCATCATTTCTCTCCTCCTGAATTATGTTTTACTTTATTTTAGGTATTTTTTTCTATTTTCCTCTTTAATCACATGTACTTGTTTCCTGTTGTCTCGTGTTTCTGTCTGAATCTCTTCAATCACTTTTAGCTGTTGCTGAAAGGTGTGACAGTCGGCCTTGATCTCAGAGCTGAAGCATATTTAAAATGAAATAAATACAAATCGAAAACATCTTTTACCAACATGTGGAGAATATTTGGTGACTGATTTAATATTTGATGACTGATTTAAGTCCATCTCAGCTGTAACTGTGACAAACTGCAGCATATTAAAACTTATTTTTTCCTATAAACCCTCAATAAGAAAATGAAGTGTAAACTACACTGTATGTATATATTACCAATAATCAGCTCATTGATCAGAGTCACTGTCAGGACCAGCTCAACCAGGTCTCTGGTCTGTGTCTGTCCTCTCAGATATCTTTGGGACCAATGACGACGCCCGTCGCTACAGAGATGAGATCCTCGCCGCTCTGTCCTCTGAGGCCAGAGAGGATTATGGGGAGGCGTATGTCTCATCCCTTCCCAGCAGTCTGTCCAGGATGTCCCAGCAGTGTGCGGAGGACCTGTCCCCCGTGGTGGACGAGATGTGTCACGCTCTGCTGTCGGTCTGTCCCAGACCCCTGTACACCCCCGGACAGATGGGGTGGCTGCTGCCGTTCCTCCACCGTCACTGTCCCACCGCCGTGTTCGACCTCATCGCCATGACCTTCCTCAAACACACTGAGTGTGAACCAGCAGGACTGAGGGGGGGCGGACACAGCTGACCAGAGTCCATGTTCTGATCACCATCCAGGTGGTCTCAGATGTCTGCAGGACCAGAACCACCCCACACAGACCTGAGCCGGAGTCTGGTACAGTCAGTAGATTTTACACAGTAGAAATCCTGTGTTCAGATACAAACAGGATGTGGAACATGCATTCTATCAAAATAAAAGTAGTCATCGTGTCAGATCAGACTGAGACCGGCTGCTGCTGAACACAGATCAAACACTGACGACACACACAGAGAAAATCTGGTTTGTTGCATCAGTTTCAAAGACTTGCAGCTGGAGTTTCCTACAGGACTTGAATGCACCGGCGCTGATGATGTGACTGTTGTTCTTGTATGAAAAGTTCCATGAAGAAACATTTTCAGACCTGCTGCTGCTAAATGAGTGTGATGTGACGATACAATAATATGCTAACAGAGATGCTAAGCTAAAGATCATTGATCTGGACAAACCAACAGAAAACTCGTTCACATTAAATTGTTTTTCAAAGGAATCTTTTTTGTCTTTTCTTTTACTAAGTGAAAACGAGGACAAGGAGACGGGACGACGTGAAACATGAGACAAACATCGAGTCCTAAATCCAGACGAGACGTTAACTCTTCAGGATCTGAGTCTGTGCTGCGTTCAAGGAAACATGAGAACATGAAACATATTTAAGAGTATTCAGACTGAACACAGCTGATGTTTTGCTGCTGTTGATGGAAACACACAGAGAACGAAGCAAATTAATTAGCCTTGGGTTGGCCTTAGGTCAAGATGCCCAGCTGTGTTATTAATGCTAACATTAGCTTATGCTCGCCAGTTGTTGAACTGACATGTTATATGTCATGATGTTATTATATTTGGATTAGCTGGGAGTTAGGGGCGGAGTCAGACACGGTGCAGCAGCTCACTCTGAGCTTCAGAAACCTGTGGGTGACGTCACAGAGGCGACGTCCATCTTTATTTACCGTGCTGTAGTTTCCCTGTTGATGGTGGAGTGTTTAAATGAGCTGAAACATGACGGACACACTGTGCTGTGTGTTTAATGACAGACTGTAACACACTGTTAAACTCACAGCATCTCAGACACATCGTCTCTTTTAAAAACAGGATGTATAACATCCACTTAGACTTAAAACTGCTGCTCAGTCTCTGATCTGAACAGTCTCTGCTGCACAGATGTAAAAAAAAAAAAAATCATTCACATAAAAACACATATTTTACAAAGTCCATGAGCGTCTCAGTTCAGTCCTGAGGTTTCAGAAAAACTCTCTTTGTGTTTGTTTCTTCCACGTTCTGGTTCAGGTCTTCTTCCAGCGCCGCTCTGTCGCGCTTCTTCACAAACTTCTTCTTCATGCTTCCAACTAAACTCTCGTACCTGGGAAACATTAAAGACACAGCAAGTGAGAAATATTCCAACTAAATCCTTCGTGATCCTCAGCTGCTGACTGACGGGTTCGACTTTCCTTTTTTTAGAGAGAATTCACAGCTGCTTCAGACGATTGCACCTGTCAGGCATTATATAAAACTTATAGTCAGAGATATTCATACAGCTGCTGTAGGTTTTAGCATCAAAGCAGAAGTTAAAGTTCTCATCAGGCTGAAAATGGAGCTTTTATTATAAATCACTAACTTCCTAAAATCCTTATTTTCTTATAAGTGAAGAACAAAATGTGTCACTAAAGTAAAGATGGTTTTTAAAATCATGTTTAATAAATCTTCGTTACCGAGTGTCTCAAGGAATTATCAGAATAAAATTAACTTTAAAAATAATCAAACTAATTGATTTCCATTTAAAAACATGTTGACATTTTCTGAAAACACTGGCAGATTTAAAAATCTATAATAATCAATCACAATTAGTTTCTTCATTATATCTTCTTTTATATATCTCAAGGTATTAAATAAATGTGGAGCAGTAAAAGTATAAAAACTACACTAGTAGTTTAGTAAATGAACTTATTGTTTTTCTAACTGGATCAAAGTTCATCCTGTTATAAAATCCTTTTATAATTTAATAAATGTCCCTCATGGGGACCCGTCTGTCTCCGTCTATACCTCAGAGCCATTTCTTCATCGGTGATGTCCGTCTGCATCCTGCTCATCTCCTCCTCTTCCTCGTTCTCCTCTTCCTCTTTTGGATTCAGGAGAGCCATCAGTTTCTGAGACCGACAAAAAAAACATTTAAAATTTAATGAAATGCTGTGATTTTTATTTTCATTATTTCTACTTTGTCACTTCATCTGTAGACGAAGCTTCAATCTGTCTCAGTGGTAACACAGTCAATCCATACACAGTCCGAGGATCAATACACTGGTCCAATTATAATCCTGACGCTTTAACTGCTGCAGGTTTCCAAACAAACTGATTCAGATTCAAGAGATTCTGATTTGTCCAAATGACTTTAATGTTCCCTCCCAGTGAGGTCACATGATCCTCGGCCTCCTTCAGCTGATGACGTGAAAACACATCAGGAGGAAGAAAGAACTGGTTTCTGCTGTTATTTTTGAGACACTTCACTTTCACAGTAAAACTGAGTGAAATTAAACTTTATACAGATAAATGTTGAGTAACAGCAGCAGTGGCCTGAAGTTTCAGACAAGAAGAATCAAACTGAGACCAACCTCCACCTCTGGATTAAAACCCTTGAACGACATGCGACCGTAGTTCAGGTCTTCACAGGGAACGAAACTCCTCTCCTCTATGATCAGGTTCCTGTGGGGGGAGGGGGTTAATGGAGTTTGGCACAGACTTCTCTGTTGAGGACTGTACTGTTTACTGTATGTGTACACTCACTCTTTAGTTTTCAGTTCAGGCAGGTCCAGGTACCAGTGCTCATCACTTATTATCCTCTTCTCGTCTTCCTCCAGCTGCTTCTTGGTCTCAGCATCCAGACCTCTCTGCATGAACTGTGGGAACAGATCTTCACTTTATTTTATCATCAACTGAACCGCTGCAGCAGGTGGAAAAAACCATCCAGCGGGTCCCTGAAAGGTTCTGGACCTTACACAAAACTGTCATCATCATGTGGTGATATCTTTCCACCAGGCTTCGGCTGAGACAGTGTCAGTGACGCTGTTTGTTGACGTTCATGGTTTTCTAGCTAAAGTGTAAATGCTAATTTACAAACCGAATTAATCATTGGTTCAAACTTTACATTAAAATGTCTTAACTCGACCTCTACCAGGAGTCAGCGCCTTCATTGAGGCAGGAAATAGATTTTCGTCTGATTTCTGAATGGGATTCGGCGTGGCGTCAGCGCTAGCTAGTGCTGTAGCTAACACACGGCAGCTAACTTTTCTCATGTGTTGGCAAAGACGGCTTCACTGACCTTCATGCGCAGGAGGTTTTTGGAGAGTTTCACAGAGTCATTGGCCATTATCAACGAAAACGCGGGATAAACTTCAGCAACTTCTGGTGGTTTGCTCTGAGGCTAAATGTTAAGCTAAAGCCACGAGCAGCTGCTGTGGAAACAGGCAGGAGCAGCTGAACGTCGAGCAGCTGTTAGAAGTTAGCAGTCCGGCTAATCTACCTCTGATATCATCGATGTGCTTGCTTTGAAAACAACATGAACTTCTCAAGTCAAAAATTCTTTATGCTCTTATTATGATTACTAATCCTCCGTTTGTTCATTCGTATCTACGTAAGCGTAATGTATTCACTTGTATAGCAAGGAAAAGGGCGTCATTGTATAGTAAGGCATAAAAACGTCCAAATATAGTAAGGTATAAAAATGTCATAAAAATGTCGTAGTATACTACACTGTAAAAAAAAAAGAAAAAAAGAGAAAAGAAATCGTGAAAAAACGTTCAAATGTCTGTCAGCAGCGGCTGCCAAACAAAAACCGTAAAATTAACGTAAAATTTCCTAATTCAAATAAAGTGTAAAGACAATAAATTTACAGAAAGTTTCATTAATATTTCTACAGAGAAAAACTGTTATTTTACAGATTTCTCCTGATTTATTATGATCAAACTCCTTTAATAAAGTGACGCAACTAAAGTTTCTGCAGAGAAACTTTTTCCTAATAATAAAATTAAGTGTCAATTGATAGAATATTAACACAAGCTTCATATTGTAAAGTAAACCTTTTGTTTTGGAAGACAAAGTAAAAAATACTGTGTAAAACAGATTAAAATCATCTCAAACTTCAACTTGCAGTATTTGTGTCAACATTGAATCTTTAAGTGTAAAGTAATGTTAAAACCTGTAGAAGCTCAATCTAAATACAATATTTACTGATTCAGATTCAGATCAATTTTCTTACATTTCTCATAAAATATAATAAACTGAAGAAATGCAAATTAAACTGTTAAGTCTCTGTATGTAGTCTTTCAACTAAAGTACAACATGATGTTCATTTTTCAAATTATGATCCTATTTAAAAGATAGTGACGTTAAAGCAGAGTGGCTTTAGGGCGTGGCTACCACGTCATTGACACACAGAGGGACCTGCCTGTTGATCCGGATATGACGTCAGAGCGATGTCTCGGACATTTGACTTGTCATTGTTTTTTCAGTTCATCAAAGTTAGCTCCAACATGTTGTTTACCGGTAAATGTCTTGTTCTGTGTTCAGTTGTTCTCACAGACACTCAGAGGAGTCGGCGGTTCAATTTTTTCCAGTAAGTGCATTTTGTTTTAAGCCTGTTTCTTTGCTAGCCAAGATTAGCATCCCTGTTAATATCACAGTTCAGGTGAAGATGCACCTTGCTAACCAAGCTAGCCAGCTAGTGCTAGCGTTAGCTGATAACCTGTGTCAACCCGGGTTAGCCCGTGGAGGTGTTCAGTCAAAGCCCAATAAAAAGGTGAATTTAATGGACGTTAATCTAACGACGTTTGGTTTGTGTTTCTCCACATGTGACCCAGTTTAAGTGATCTGCGTTAGTGTAATGCGCAGCGTTAATGTTGGTTAATACATTGTCCATCAAGACGTCGTGATAGTTCAAGTTAAGATAACGTGACGTTTACAAAATGTGTAGACAAATATTTGTCATATAGAAGATTGTTCATTTAATACTCAAACCAGTCCTCAACTGAAGCAGACATTCATGCACCTATCCTGACAGCTGATCGATATTTGTGATTAACTGTGATCCACCGCATCTTAACTCAAGTGTTTGTGTTTTATTGTCATTTGAAAGGTTTCCACACTGTGAAAACTGAGTGATCTGTGCCAACAGAAGGAGGACCTCATGTACAGAGCAGCCCATTTGTTTCCATTCATCTGGTTGTGGAGAAGGGAGACTGCATGGACATCCTTAGTTCTCTAATGTGCTGTGATGATGATGATGGTAGAAAACCTCTCCCAGTTCATCTTCCTCTGATGAAATGACAGACTAACTGCTGATGAGTTAGTTTATTATTCTCTGTCTTCAGTATTCACAGGTTCAGTTTCTTACCTGCAACTTCATTTCTGCTGTTGTTGACAGGTGATGGTAGCAACACTTTTAAGATCAGAATTTATAAATATTAAACTGTGATTAAGTGATGGATCATCTCTAGCACTGTCACCACCTCCACAGGTGAAAGTATTTACCAATTAACATCAGCATGTTTTTTGATCCTTCATTGTCAGTGTTGTCGGACAACATTTAAATATTTCTAGTATTTATGTTGTTGATTAAAGCTAACATAGAAATAGTCACACAATGCTGTACGTGTTACTATTGTGAAGATTCATACCAGATGTGTTCTATAAAAACCATCAACAAAGTTAAAGCAAGAGCTTCATAAATAACTTTATTGGACATTATAAACTACATTAATTTAAACAATTTACAACACTGGAAACATGTATAAAAGAATAATAAATGGATTAATTAAATACTGTAGTGTACAATTTACAATCAACTGTAACTATTTAAAATCAAAAAATAGTTGTGGATGAAGTTAAAGCTGAATTTCACTGTCATATGTAAGTTTGCTTAATAAAAAGAAGTAGTTGAATCAACAGTGCAACAGAATCTTTAGTAACAAGTATAATCATTATTCATCATGAGTCCTAATGTGTGAGACAGTTAATATTTATTTGCTCCAGTAACAATCTCCCTCTAAATAAGTGATGCTGTTGGAACAGCACACTGATATTAACTATAATGGCTGAGGACTATGAAATATGAACTCTAATGTTTTAAACTATTGACAGTTTGTTACAGCTACAGTGGAGTCCAAAAGTCATGTGATTGTATGTCTGACATGGGGCAGAGAGTGTAATACGACAGTGAGGGTGTAGGGAACAAGGAAGAGCACAGCTGATCAGACTGAACAATGTTATGGCCACAAGTGTTACATTAAAAAATACTATATTATCATATAAGACACTGTGTGTATGTTTGGGAAGAGAAGATCTTCATGTGTGGACACTGCAGGTGGAGGTGGTGCAGGGCCTCCATCATTGCTGCAAGAGGTTGTAGGTGTCCCCAAAGATCCAGACCTTGGCTGGATGGAAAAAAACATCATAATAGAGAGAAATCATATCAATATCATATTGTAGAGTACAGAGAAAAAGACAAAAGAAACAGCACTCTGATTAGATGATCACAGATATCTGAAAATACATTATTCCCTCAGCTTAGTTGTAATAAACAGTCTGCTGAACCGTTTTACATGAAATAACAATAGAATAGAAAGTAATACTCAGTTTGGTGTCATTGTGCAGGTGCACATGTCATGATGGTTCTCAGCTCTCAGTGATGTTCTTTATTCTGACAGAGACAGAATCATTCCAACAGATGTTTTGACTCCTGTCATCAATAATGAAATGAACTAGAGCTGAAAACTAGCCGACTAACACTGAACCAAACTTAATATGAACAAACACGACACACACGTCCGCTGCTCTGCTCTTTAACAGCTCGTCCAGACACGACAGTTCACTGTAATAACGGGATCGTTTAGTGACCGTGACTTACCGACATTGACAACCCGCTGTCTCTGTTAACACTAAGGTCGGTGACGTCACCTTCGCTTTGCAGAACTCATTTTAAAACACGTTATAACATGTTTTCCCTCGGTCTATGGTTTTAATACAAGCGGTTACACCACACAGTTAGCTTACACACAGTAACTTCAGCTAATATTACAAGCTTTCTCCTCATATACGTGATATTTACCAAATGTGGACATGTATGCAATTAGCTACTAAGATTATTTTAACACTAAGATATAAAGTTTACCTCGAATTATGAATGCTAACTGTGTTAGCAGCGACTTCGTAGCGCGTATCCAGGAGCCTGCTGCGGTCAGGTAGCAGGTGTAGGCGGCCGTGCAGAGCAAAGACTCTCTACAGTTGTTCTTGTTCTTACAGCCTGTTGCTGCACACAGCTCGGGCATTTTAACACTAACTGATGGATTACCTGTCCCTGTCGGAGCAGAGAGGAGGAGCCTCCGACTCCACGGCTTCTCCTATTGGTGCAGCAATGACCCTTTCAGCCCTCACCACAGCTGTTGCCGTTTGAGCTTCAGAGGAAGAGAGTTTAAGAGCCCGGCCCGCACATCATTAGTGGCGGCTGACATGATAGGCAGCTCGCCTCTGTACCGCCTTTGGGAACATTTGTGTGTAATTTGTGACTTGGTTTGAGATGCTGGTGTTGATTGTTGGGGACTGGGCTAAGTTTAAAATTCTGATTGCGCATCACACCCTCAGAAAAAGGCTGTTGGACACATTAGGAACAGGGGCGCTGATTCTAGTGTTTTTGGGTTGGTTAGAATCGCATGGTTAGGCTCTTTGTTGGCGCCTGTTCCCCTACTTCAGTTATCCTCTTGCCTTGTTTGTATTTATGTTTACTTATTTACCCTCCTGGTTACGCAATAAATTAAATCAGTAAATTTGATTAAGCAATAACACCTGGTTTTATGTTGCTTCCCTTTTCCCCTAGCTGGGTCATAACAAAGACTGCCAAAATACGGTGACTGGTAAGACAGCCCATGACTACATATACGGACACCAGAATCAACATGGCAGCAGTGAACTGACACCTGGCTCTGTGAGCAGTCCACAGTCAGTAAGTGAAAGTAAGTGAAATACTGGGCTGTTGTATCTTCTTTGCTTACAGAAATCATCTGCCTGGTACTGGATGTGAGTCCCACAGCGTTGGAGGTTTTACTTTCTCAGCAAAGTGGTTCCACAAAGGGTTTATATCTTGATGCTTCATGTGAACAGTGCAACATCTACTGGCCTGAATGCAAAATGGGCAAATAACAATAATTAGACACTGTTTGTATATATGTCACATGATTTAATATAAGGTATACTGAAGTAAATGGCTCATGATTTCGGTGCTTCAAGATCCCATGTATCGCGATTGACAAGTATAACAATGGCTAGTTATTACAAATGAGTGGTGTTCTGTATGCATGGATTAGTGATGTGAATATTCAGTCAGTTATAGGTGAATGTTCTTTAGTTTTTTTCACAGTTTTTTTGAGTTAAAACAAAAGTTGTTTTTCTGCAATGTGACAATTAACTGTAGCTTTAACTTTTTTAAAATTGTCAGCTTTGGTGGTTTTTGCTGTAAAGTGCAATATAAGATTGTGGCCAGAACTTTTTTTTATTTATTTTATATTTTAAAAAAAAAAAAAAAAAAAAAAAAATTGACACTATCAGTCAGCGTGTGAAGCGACCACATTGAGATGTCATGATCAAGATACTCACATCTGTTGTGGTTTTTCGGAGTTCTCTACTGAAATCACGCATCGCGCACACAGCCAGGCACCGAAGCTTGTCCTGTGTTGTGATATCCATTTTTTGGTGACGCTAGAACGTGCATGTAGAGTCAGTGGGCGCGTCAAGTCTGCCCTCAGTCCACGAAGAAGAACATACTTCGGCACGAGTTTTGTTAGGTAGCATCTACAGAACCGACGGATATGGCTTGAACTCCTCCTAAAAGGCGAGTATTCATTTGCATTTCCCGCAGGACCGTTTCCCCGACATTGAAAACCACGTTTCAACGGGCAAAGAAAAGAAGCAACACAGAGTAAATCTCGATGGGCTTTCCGACCGCTGGAGACAGCTCCTGAGAGGAAAGAGATGCGGTTTGATGTCGAGCTCAGCAACTTTCTGCTTCGCCAGGTGAGTAGCTTCAGTGTTAGCTCTCTAAAAGTATAATCAGTGCAGACGACTGACAAACGTATCCGAAAACCATTTCAGGTGGGATATTGTACGTTGTCGCACAGACGTTTTAGGCGTTAGTAGGATTGTGTCTGTTGCTTCGGCTGTTGTACAGCTAGCTGGGTGACGTAGTAACTTTAAGCTCATCTTGTAACTGATGACTGTTAACTTGAGATTGTTGGACCGCAGTAAGATCCGAGTGAATAACGTCTTCGGTTCACCATGTTGTAACCCACTTTACTTACTTGTTAGTGGAGATGCAGCCAGTGGGATTGAACAGTGGACTAGGTCTTTACATTCTCTCAGGAGATTTGACCTCTGTCTTATCGGGTGACGCTGCAGGCCAGCTAAGATGCAATACCCGCCTCCATAACCTGTATCACCGACGGCAGAGAGAAGCTCCAGACGGTGAGGAGGGGTCTAGTGGTAGTCAAACAGCTAATATTTCACTTTGGAAAAGTAAATGTCTTATACCACTGGATTAATCAGCCCACAGTGTACATGTTATCATACCCGCTGGATCTCTATGATATCTACGACTGTTTATTCATTTTTACAAGTATTCAGCTATTTTGTACTAACTCTCAACTCTTGTTGGTTATAACTATGTGTGTACCATGTCGAATTGCTTATCACAGCCGGCGACCCAATGCCTTTATCTTCTTGCTTGTGGCCCTCTTCTAGTTTATCAACAGAAATAAAAAAAAAATGACATACAAAGAACTCTTCAGGGTATTATGCCTAGCACATAGAAGATGATTTGTCCCTTACTGTGATCTTTTGCATTTCCACCTTATCAATACCTTTTGTGCTTCTCTCGACCCCAGAAGGAGTTTTGTATTGTCCTAAAAACACTTTTTTGTAGCATCAGTTAGGTTAGTATTTGTGTGGGTGTGTGTGTGTGTGGTTTTTTTTATTTTTATTTTTTTTTTTTTTTTTTTTTTAATAAATGAATCTCTTCTCACAATTCTTTCACGATGTAAGATTTGTATCATTGTTGTTCAGATTTTTCAGATAAAAGTGCTCTATTTGTTATGTACAGTATATGCTAAATAACGCTTTTAAATGCTGAATTGGTGAATTTTTATGTTCTGAAGTCTTTAGAAATGCTTGAAAAACATTTCATAGTGACGTAAGAGAGCCTGCTTGAACATGTCTTATTTTTATGTTTTTCATTGGGCGTTAGGCAGAATCCTCCTCAGCATGGAACCGATTATCTTTGAGCCAAAGCAGAAATGGCTGAGGTCAATGCGCCATAGATCTTAAAACACACAAAATGTTAGTATGAGTTGAAATGATTCTGTTTAACATTTAATCGTTGATGATGGGATTTCACTCTAGTTGTACAAATCGGCATGGTCTGGTTCGTAATGGTTGTTCAAATTACCTCCTTCATAATACACCTGAACAGGTTCTTAGGGGCATGTATGTAAAAAGAAAAACGACTTTGTTAATTGAAACAACAACAATGACATGGTGGATTAATGAAGCAGATTACGATGTGAAAGACAGTGTTGTGTTTAAAATTTTTGCTAGCTCAAAGTTCCGCACACAGTGTGCACTGAAGTTACAAGTTAGATATTTTGAGTGATTTCGAACCGGTTTATCTATATTGTGTAATTAGCATTTCCACACACAGTAATAATTTAAGAAGAGTTAAAAGAACTATTGTTATGTATGATTTAAGTCGTCATAATCGGATGCATCAGAAAACACGTGGAATGTGAATTTATGATATTTGGCTTGAATATTACAATTAAAAGATACTTGTTTGGAAACTTGCTGTGTCTGATTTGTTGTTAAGGGAATTATTGTGTAGTGAGGAATTACTCTATAACACTGTTTCTTATCAATTCACAAGACCAACTAGCTCTACAAATAAACTACCAGTTAAAACCACAACCAGGTAAGGTTGTAACATGACTGTTTGATGCTGAGATGTATGTAATAGCAGATTTTTTTTTTTTTTTTTTTTTTTTTTATCGTGGAAAAAACAAACAGAACACGAGAGCGGGGTAGCTTGATACGCTTTAGCATTATGTTAGCTACCAATAAACTGCAACATAAGAATAGCGGCTAGCATTTGCATTAACACTGATCATCAGGATTGGCTTTTCTTCTTTTTTAATGACAAATAATGAATTAGCCATTATGATGATGATGGCAGTTTCCGCATTAGCTTTTTTATTTTCTTTTTTTTTCTTTTCCCAATTTCTTTATTGATGGCCAGCCTCATATACCGCTCAGTGAGGACAGAGCAACAGTCTGACAGGTTTGACTGTTGTGTGATAAACCATTGTCCTCTGCTTTCCTCCCAGTGCATGCTGGGATACATTCCAGACTGTCAAACTTTTTTTTTTGACTTGTGATGAAGAAAAGTTTGTTTAATTTCATTCAGAATTACAAAGTTTGAATGTAGAAGTCACCATAAATTATAAAATAAAAGTAGTAAGCATCAAAAACGTCATAGAAGCAATTATAACCAAAAATGTTGAAGAAATGTTGTATGGTCCTGGACCAGACACACATATTCTTGGACTTGGCCCGCTAAAATACAGGACATTATGGAAAACATTAAAGAAGAATTGGACAAAACTTTGGAGAAAAGACATCTCCATGGACCCCACTATTGTATTTACTGGAATAATGCTTTGAAATCTGGTTTTAATACATATCACTGTTTACATACTGCGGCATATATTGGTTAAGGTTTGCAAGAAAAAGCAATTACTCATACAAGAGTTGGGAATTGAAGCGTAACCTCTCAAAGTCCTTCAGCTTGGCTAGAAAAGATCAAACATGTTCTATATGATGAAGTCAATTGACTGCCCAGCTACAGTTTACCTGCATTTTACAAGAAGATGGGGCTTCAGTTATTGGGATCACGTTAGTTAGGGATTTTTGTCGCTTTATGTCTGTGTATCTGTTACATGTGTATGTTTGTGTAGATGTATTTGTTATAGTTATCGTGTGTATGCAGGTGTAATGCATATCTGAAATTGAGGTATTTGGGGGCAGGCTCTACTTCCTACAAGGTGCTTATCCTACTATTGTAATGGGTGCATGTATGTGAGGTGAAGCCAGTGCGTTCAAGGTGGTTCTGTTCTGTAATGTTAAATTGCCTGCTTACTGTTTGAATATGGCAATAAGTAAAAAAAATTGTCATAGTATAGATAGAAGCATTAAAAACGGTCATAGACAATGTCGAAGTATTGGTAAGGTCATAGAGTCATAAAAAACATTTAAGAACATTATCAGGTGTATTCCAGTTTTATTGATATATTTTCATACTTTTGAAAATATTCCATTTTTTCTGCAGTTTCTGTCCCCGTAGAAATGAAGGACAGACCTTCTACTCATTGTCATTACTTTCAGCTTAGAAACTCGCTTTCAAAAGTTCAAAATGTTCCGAAACTTTCCTTCTTCAAGTTTTTCTTGTGTCCAACATTTAAATAACCGTCATAGTTTTTTACCACAGTGGACTCTTATAAAGTTTTCATGGATCGTTTCAGACCTTTACCAGATGTTTCACTTAGTGTGTATGTGGTGCCGATGTCGCAGTGAGTGACCTCTTGAAGACAAACGACAAACGAGTGAACATCGTTTCTTGGGGTCATTTCAGACGATCTCAGCAGTTCTCACTTCGTTTGTTGAACGACAGTTGGGAGTGTTGGAGTAACTCTGTGTTTGAGAAAGCAGGCACAGGTTGAACACACAGGTTCCTTCTGTCAGAGGAG
>NW_019174672.1:378323-391246 GCF_002260705.1 Seriola dumerili
CAAATATAAATGTTTGTATATCACAGATTTTATGTAAGTATAAGGGAAAGCATGATTGTATTTTAGATCCCATGCATAGATTGATATACCGTAAAAGTAAATCAAAATGTTTTGTATGCATCAAATGTGTCAATATCAGTCAAGTTAAGCTCAATGTCTTAGTTTTCACAGTTGAGTTAAAACAAAGTTGGTTTGCAATGTGGACAATTAACATGTAGCTTTACTTTTTAAATGTCAGCTTTGGTGATTTTTGCTGTAAAGGTGCAATATAAGATGTGGCCAGAACTTTTTTTTATTTTATATTTTTAAAAAAAAAAAAAAAAAAAAAAAAATTGACACTATCAGGCAGCGTGTGACAGCGACCAATTGATGATGTCCATGATCAAGACTTCACATCTGTTGCTGGTTTTTGGATTTCTACTGGAAATACAGCATGCGCAGCAATGCGGCAGGCGCCGAGTCCATATGTCCTGTGTTGTGATAACCATTTTTGGTGACGCTAGAACGTGATGGTGAGTCAGATAGGGCGCGTTCAAGTCTGCCCTCAGTCCAGCGGAGAGAAGAACACACTTCGACGATTGTTTTGTCGTAGGTGAGCATCACAGAAACCAGGAATGGCTGAACTGCCCCTAAAGAGCGATATTCATTTGCATCCCGAGGACCGTTTCCCGAAGAAACCACGATTTCAACCGGGCAAAGAAAAGAAGCAACACGAGTAAATCTCGATGGGCTTTCCACCGCTGGAGACAGCTCCTGAGAGGAAAGAGATGCGGTTTGATGTCGAGCTCAGCAACTTTCCTGCTTAGCCAGGTGAGTAGCTTCAGTGTTAGCTCTCTAAAAGTATAATCAGTGCAAACGACTGACAAACGTACCGAAAACCATTTCAGGTGGGATATTGTACGTTGTCGCACAGACGTTTATAGGCGTTAGTAGGATTGTGTCTGTTGCTTCGGCTGTTGTACAGCTGAGCTGGGGACGTAGTAACTTTAAGCTCATCTTGTAACTGATGACTGTAACTTGAGATTGTTGGACCGAGTAGACCGAGTGAATAACGTCTTCGGTTCACCATGTTGTAAACCACTTACTTAACTTGTTAAGGAGATGCAGCCAGTGGGATTGAAAGTGAGACTAGGTCTTTACATTTCTCAGGAGATTTCAGCATCCCTCTGTCTTTATCGGGACCTGAGCCAGTACAGATGCAATACCGCCTCCACCTGTCTCACCAACGGCAGAGAGTCCAGACAGTGAGGAGGGTCTAGGTGAGTAACATGCTATCATTCACTTTGAAAAGTAAGACTTGTCTATACCACTGATTAAATCAGACCCACAGTGTAAACATGTTCATACCGCTGATTCTTAATGAATATACGACTGTTTATGTATTTTACAGTATATCCATATTTGTACTACTCAATTTGTTGGTTATATAGTGTGTACATTGAATTCTTATCACACCGGCACCTGCCTTTTCTTCTGCATTTGGCCTCTTCAGTTATCAACCACATTACATCAACACCTTCAGGTATTATCCCTGCACATGACAGATGTTGTCTATACTGTGATCTTTTGCATATTCCCCTTATCAATACCTTTTGTGCTTCTCACCCAGCAGGAGTTTTGTCATTCTAAAACACTTTTTGTACATAGTTGTGTAGTATTGTGTGTGTGTGTGTGGGTTTTTTTTTTTTTTTTTTTTTTTTTTTTTTAATAAATGAATCTCTTCTACAAATTCTTCACATGTAAATGTATCATTTGTTCAGATTTATTCATAAAGTCTCATTTTTATTACAGTATATGCTAAATAACCTTTAAATGGCTGATTGGTGCATCTTTTATGTTCTGAAGTCCTTAGAATGCTTGAAAAACATTTCATAGTGAAAAGAGGAGCTGCTTGACATGTCCTTATTTATTTTTTCATTGGGTTGGCAGAATCCTCCTCAGGCTGGAACCATACCTTTGCAGCCCCCCGAAAGCAAGAAATGGTGAGTCATGCGCATGATTTAAACAACAAAATGTTAGGATGAGTTAAAATGATTCTGTTAACATCTTATGTTGATGATGGATTTCACTCTAGTTTACAATGCAGGTCTGTCGTAATGTGTTTCAAATTACCCTCAATAATACACTGAACAAGTTTTGCATTTGTAAAAAGAAAAACAGACTTTGTTAATGAAACCAAACAAATGACCAGTGGTGAAGTAATGCAGATACAATGTGAAAGACAGTGTTTGTTTAAAATTTTGCACTCAAGTTCCCACACAGTGTGACACTGAAGTTACAAGTAGAATTTTGAGCCTATTTCAACGGTTTATATTTTGTGTAATTGCATTTCCACACACAGTTAAACATTTAAGATGAGTTAAAATGATATTATGTTTATTACATTTAAGTCGTCATATCGAATGCATCAGAAAACAACGTGGATGTGATTATTGATATTTGGCTTGAATATTACAATTAAAATACTTGTTTGGAAACTTGCTGTGTCTGATTTGTTGTTAAGGAACTTTGATGTAGTGAGGAATTACTCTATAACTGTTTATCAATTCAACAACCAAAGCTCTACAAATAAACTACCAGTTAAACCACAACCAGGTAAGGTGTAACATAGACTGCTTTATGCTGAGATGTATGTAAGTTAGCAGATTTTTTTTTTTTTTTTTTTTTTTTTTTATCGTGGAAAAAACAAACAGAACACAGAGCGGGGGTAGCTTGATAGCTTTAGCATTAGCAGCTACCAATAAACTGCAAATAAAGAATAGCGAGCTAGCATTTGCATTAACACTGATCATCAGGATTAGCTTCTTTATTGATACAGAACTGACCGATTGTATTACAATTATTGATGGAGCATATGATGCTCTCTAGCTTTTCTTTTATTTTTTTTTTTCTTCCCCAATTCTTCTATGATGGACAGCCTCATAGGCTCAGTGAGGACAGAGCAACAGTCTGACAGGTTGACTGTTGTGTGATAAACCATTGTCCTGCTCTTCCTCCCAGTGCCCCATGCCCCTGGATAACCATTTCCCGTACCTTTCCAAACTTCTTCTTTATTGTTTTGATGTGATGAAGAAAAGTTTGTTACATTTCATCCAGAATTACAAAGTTTGAATGTAGAAGTCACATAAATATAAAACTAATAAGTAGTAAGGCATCAAAAACGTCATAGAACAATTATACCAACAAATGTTGAAGAAAATGTTGTATGGTCTGGGACCAGACACACATATTCTTGGACTGCCCTAAAAATACAGACATTTTGGAAAAACATTAAAGAAGAATTGGACAAAACTTTGGAGAAAGACATCTCCATGGACCCACTATTGTATTTACTGGAAATAATGCCTGAACATTGGTTTAATACATATCACTGTTACATACTGCAATATCTGTTAAAGGTTGCAAGAAAAACAATTACTATAAGTTGGATGAAGCGTAACCCTCCAACAGTCCTTCAGTGGCTAGAAAAGATCAAACATGTCTATATGATGAATCACATGACTGCCCAGCTACAGTTACCTCATTTTACAAGAAGATGGGCTTCAGTTATTGATCACGTTAGTTAGGATCTTTGTTCGCTTTATGTCTGTGTATCTGTACATGTGTGTATGTTTGTGTAGATGTATTTGTATATATGTATGTGTGTATGCAGGTGTATGCATATCTGAATTGAGGTATTTGGGGGAAGGCTCTACTCCTACAAGGTGCTATCCTACCTATTGTATGGGTGCATGTATGTGAGGTGAGGCCCAGGCTCAAGGTGGTTCTGTTCTGTAATGTTAATTGCCTGCTACTGTTTGAATATGGCAATAAAGTAAAAAAAATGTCATAGTATAATAAAGCATTAAAAACGTCATAGAAATGTCACAGTATGGTAAGGTATAAAGAGTCATAAAAACATTAAGAACATTATCAGGTGTATTCAGTTTATTGATATATTTCATACTTTTTGAAATATTCCATTTTTTCTGCAGTTTCTCCCGTAGAAATGAATGGACAGACCCCTTCTACTCATTCATACTTTCAGCTAGAAACTCCTTTCAAAAGTCAAAATGTTCAGAAACTTTCCTTCAGTTTTTCTTGTGTCCAACATTTAAATAACCGTCATAGTTTTTACACAGTGACTCTTAAAGTTTCATGATCGTTTCAGGACCTTTACAGATGTTTACATTAGTGTGTATGTGGTGCGATGTTCGCAGTGAGTGACCTGAAGAAAAACGGAACAAACAGTGAAATCGGTTCTTGGGTAATTTCAGACGTCTCAGCAGTTCTCCTTCGTTTTGTTGAAACAGTTGGAGTGTTGAGTAATCTGTGTTGAGAAGCAGCAACAGGTTGACACACAGGTTCCTCTGCAGAGATGACAGAGCAGGTTGATCTACACACACAGTAAATATACTGAACATCACCTGAAGTAAAGGACAGCCTCGGTCTCTGTCCTCGGCTCTGTGGGTTTGATGTAAAGAGCTCAAGATTCACTTTGTTGTTCCTGATTGTTTAGGACAATATAAACATCAGTATTATATAAGGAACTGCTTCTGTCTTCAGTTCAGTCTGTTCAGGGTCCGGGGCCAGGGTCCCACAATCAGCCTCGTCTTCAGACAAACTCCTGAACGACCAGCTCCTTCAGAGAGCGGGAGGTCACCTCTCCTCTCTCAGCGTCTCTCAGCGCCCTCAGCTCGTCCTGGATCTGGGCCACAGGCCGACCCAGCTCGTACCCTAAATCCACCAGCAGGTCCAGCAGAGACGCCCTGTAGCGTTTGAGTCCGTACCGCCGCACCGGAGGCAGCGCCCTCTGAGCGGCGGCGAATGCCTGCTCCGGCTGCTCCAGGTCCCGATAACAGATGGCCAGGGCGCAGACGGTGGGTACGATCAGGGTGGGGCTCTGCCACGGTAACAGCTTCTCCTGGATCTCCAGAACCACCTGCAGCTGCTGCAGAGCCGCCTGAAACTGCCCCGCCCTCAGCAGACTGTGCGCCCGCCGCTGCTCCTGCTCGGTGAAGAACGTGGGGAAGTGCGGCGAGTGTCGCGCGCAGCGAACGGAGTACAGCTTCGCCAAGTAATCCTGGAGGGCCAGGCGGCGCTCAGAGATGATGTCAGGGCTGAAGTTCCCCGTCAGCAGTTTGCGGGGGAGGAGCACCTCCTCCAGCTCCTCGCCAAACTCCTCCTGCAGTTTGTGGTGGAAGCGGGAAAAGTCGCTATAACGGCGCTCAACGGAAACACGGTGGGAATCGAAGCTGCCTGAACGCATCACCACAATCTCATACACCTGCAAACAAACAAACTCGTCTTTATGTTCAGTCTGATCAAATAAAAATTTTATCAGATATCAGGTAAAAACACTCAGAGAAACCAAATCCTGCAAGGTTTGGATGGTGGGTCCAGGTGGGCGGGGCTCGGAGACTGCTTTCTTGTGACATCACAAAGTTCAGGAAGTATATACTACTATAGGGACCTTTAAAATCACATGTGCAGACGTGTTTGTTAATAACATGAGGACTTGTCTCTGATCTGGATCCACTGAGCTGCAGTCAGAGACCAGGTGAGTGTTACCTCAGATTCCCTGTGTGTGTGTGTGTGTGTGTGTGTGTGTGTGTGTCTCACCACATATTTAGACAGAGCCTGGTCAACGATGCGAGTGGAGGGGATTTCAAACAGCAGTCTGACGAGCCGCTCTCTCTGCTTCACTGCCCTCAGGTTCTGCTGCAGCTCCTTAGTGGTCAAACTGGAACAACTGGGAGCTTCATCTACACACACACACACACACACACACACACACACACACAAAAAAAACCAAAACATTCAGAGGATTCATTGAGATCTGGACTCTAGAAATGTTAACAGTCACTTAATCTGGAGCTTCTGGTCCAGGGGTCCCCTCAGCCCTCACCCCTCACCCCTCACCCTCACCCTCACCCCTGGGTAGAGGAGGACGTGTCTTTATAAATACAGACACCAGTGGTCCAACAGCACTGTGAGACTCTACCTGAAGCTCGAGGTCGCTCCGTCTCCGTCTGGTCTGTGGTGGTCTTCTGTGGCAATGCCATCACACCCAGTCAGCTGATCTGCAACACAATCACACCAGACCAACCAGTAACAGCCTGACTCGTCCTCACCGGTCTGGATTAGGACTCTGTCACCCTCTTACCGTCCGTTGGTTCAGGAGGTCCAGGAAACCAGAGAGAGTCCGGGTCAGTCCTGAAAACACAGAACGTGTCCGTGTTCGGAGAGAACAGGAAGTTCCTCTGTGGATAAATTCACAGTGAAAGAACCACCGAGTGAAGAGGAAGTGAAAGTGAAGAGCGGCCTGCTGGTAAACTGAGACTCTGCAGTGTCAGCAGTGGGTTCCACTGAGCGTTTGTTTTATGGCTCCTGTCACACCAGGCGGGTGGAGTTTGTTCTTAGAGCTCAGACCTGAGAGGGAGCGAGGAGTCTCGTCTCAGGCTCTGTGATGACAGGTGTGTCAGCTTCGGAAGCCCTGAGGCGCCAAACACAACAACACCGGACAAAACACAACAATAATATTTCAGAAAACACAAAAACAAAAACATTAGCCAAACCACAGAAGAAGAAGAGCTGTAAACTAGGAGCCAATAAAGTCAGACAGACATGGACACACCAACTCCTCCTACCAGAACTGTAAAGGTGAAAAAGTGAATGAATAAATAAAAAACCCTGGAATGACCAGGTGATCTTCATCAGATAAATGGGGCGTGGCAAAGGTGAAAACAGGAGCCAATCAGTGATGAGGAAAGAACGTGAGCAAAATGAAAGAGAATAGGAAACGAGTTATTGTTCCTTCCATCACCTGCAGTTCCTCTCTGCTCCTCTGGGTGGAGACAAACTCAAAGGTCTGAATTATGGTCATTTCTATTCTCAGCAGCTGAAAACTGAAACCTGTTCACCCTCCAGGTCCCTGAAGAGGGACGGACAAACAAACAAACAAACAAACAAACAAACAAACAAACAAACAAAGGTTGCTCTTATTGTGTCCTGAAGGAGAAACTTGTCTTGACTCGAAGGAACATGCTACGAACATGAAAACAAACGTTTCACAAAGACACTGAATAAAGAAAAAACAACAAAAAAACCCAACAAAAAACAACAAACAAAAAGCATCATGACGATGCATCAAACACAAATAACAAGATCCAGAGTCAATCTAAAACCTGCAGCGTGTGTGAAAGAATTCAACATCCATTAATCTCATTGATTGAATCAGTGTCGTGAGTTCATCTCTGCTGAATCACTCTTATCATTTACACCATCGACCACCTGCTGCATTCATTCACATACTCACACCTTCCCTCAGCGAGTCTGACTCACCTTTAACAGCTTTTATCAGATAACGCAGAGACCGGCCTGACCGCTTTTCTCTTTAACTTCCTGTTGCTGTGTGTCTGTTGATCTGGGAACACCAGACCGGACCGGACCAGACCAGACCGGACCGGACCGGACCGGACCGGACCAGACCAGACTAGACTAGACTGGACCGGACCAGACTAGACTAGACCGGACCAGACCGGACCAGAGCAGACCGGACCAGACCGGACCAGAGCAGACCAGACCAGACCAGACCGGACCAGACCAGACCAGACCAGACTAGACTAGACTAGACTGGACCGGACCAGACCAGACCAGACTAGAGCAGACCAGACTAGAGCAGACTAGACTAGACTGGACCGGACCAGACCAGACCGGACCAGAGCAGACTAGACTAGACTAGACTAGACCGGACCAGACCGGCCTGACCGCTTTTCTCTTTAACTTCCTGTTGCTGTGTGTCTGTTGATCTGGGAACACCAGACCGGACCGGACCAGACCAGACCGGACCGGACCGGACCGGACCGGACCAGACCAGACTAGACTAGACTGGACCGGACCAGACTAGACTAGACCGGACCAGACCGGACCAGAGCAGACCGGACCAGACCGGACCAGAGCAGACCAGACCAGACCAGACCGGACCAGACCAGACCAGACCAGACTAGACTAGACTAGACTGGACCGGACCAGACCAGACCAGACTAGAGCAGACCAGACTAGAGCAGACTAGACTAGACTGGACCGGACCAGACCAGACCAGACTAGACCGGACCAGACCAGACTAGACTAGACCAGACTAGACTAGACTGGACCGGACCAGACTAGACTAGACCAGACTAGACTTGACCGGACCAGACTAGACTAGACCAGACTAGACTTGACCGGACCAGACTAGACTAGACCAGACTAGACTAGACTGGACCGGACCGGACCAGAGCAGACCGGACCAGACTAGACTAGACTAGACTAGACTGGACCGGACCGGACCAGAGCAGACCGGACCAGACTAGACTAGACTAGACTAGACTGGACCGGACCAGACCAGACCGGACCAGACCAGGACACACCAGACCGGACCGGACCAGACCAGACCAGACCAGACCAGATCGGACGAGCCCGGACCAGACTAGACTGGACTAGACTGGACCGGACCGGACCAGAGCAGACCGGACCAGACTAGACTAGACTAGACTAGACTGGACCGGACCGGACCAGAGCAGACCGGACCAGACTAGACTAGACTAGACTAGACTGGACCGGACCGGACCAGAGCAGACCGGACCAGACTAGACTAGACTAGACTAGACTGGACCGGACCGGACCAGAGCAGACCGGACCAGACTAGACTAGACTAGACTAGACTGGACCGGACCGGACCAGAGCAGACCGGACCAGACTAGACTAGACTAGACTAGACTGGACCGGACCGGACCAGAGCAGACCGGACCAGACTAGACTAGACTAGACTAGACTGGACCGGACCGGACCAGAGCAGACCGGACCAGACTAGACTAGACTAGACTAGACTGGACCGGACCGGACCAGAGCAGACCGGACCAGACTAGACTAGACTAGACTAGACTGGACCGGACCGGACCAGAGCAGACCGGACCAGACTAGACTAGACTAGACTAGACTGGACCGGACCGGACCAGAGCAGACCGGACCAGACTAGACTAGACTAGACTAGACTGGACCGGACCGGACCAGAGCAGACCGGACCAGACTAGACTAGACTAGACTAGACTGGACCGGACCGGACCAGAGCAGACCGGACCAGACTAGACTAGACTAGACTAGACTGGACCGGACCGGACCAGAGCAGACCGGACCAGACTAGACTAGACCAGACCAGACTAGACCGGACTAGACCAGACTAGACCAGACCAGACCGAACCAGACCAGGACACACCAGGACCGGACCGGACCAGACCAGACCAGACCAGATCGGACCAGACCGGACCAGACTAGACTGGACTAGACCGGACTAGACTAGAGCAGACCAGACCAGACCAGACCAGACCGGACCAGATCGGACCAGACCAGACCAGACCAGACTAGACCAGACCAGACCAGGACACACCAGGACCAGACCGGATGCGTTCAGGGACATCAGGGTTAAACGGAGTGTGATGCTCAGCTCTCAGACTGATGGAGACCTGCTGATTAGATCATATGAACCCTGTAATGAGCGGTGAATGAAGACGTGACTGTGTTCACTGCTCTGACTTGATTGACTCTGATTGTCCTCAGCTGTGACCTGAGCTCAACTGTTTCTGTTACTATGGTCACAACTGACTGACAACTGACAACAATCACCTCCTTCCAACTTGGAGTCCAAGTGAATGTTTGTGTCAAATCTGAAGAAGTTCCCTCCAGGTGTTACTGAGACTAACCTGAACCCTGTAACAGGAAGTAGCTTCATCCAATCAGAGTCCTGCAGTGAGTGATGAGCTGATGCAGAGAAACATAATCAGGAAACATCAGGAGCGATGAGCAGCTCTGATTGGACGGGGTGTTTATTCACCTTACGCAGTGACACAGATACAGTCAGAACATGACAAGTGAAGTCAACAGTGAAGAACCAGCAGCTGCAGTTCCTCTAATGACCACTAGAGTCTGGCTCCAACAGTGAGTCAGACTTCAAACTTTACAGCAGAAATCAACATGTTTACAGTCTGGTACAGAAACTAATTTGCTCCTTCATGACACCTGTTTATATATCTCACCTGTTCACATTTTATTAAGGACTACAGTTATGGAGGATTGAGGGCGTGGCCTCTTTGAGTGACAGGTGGGTGTTGTCACAATTAGCTAGCTGCTAACAGCTGACTAACAGAAGTCTGAGCTTCTGTTTTTAGAGGAGAGTGAAACAATGTTACTAATTAGCAGGTATCGGAGTGAATGCGCTCGTCATACCTGGCTTATTAGCTTAGCACGTTAGCTAGCTAATTAGCCAGAAAATGAATTAGCTTTGGGTTAGCCTTAGAGTAAGATGAAAGAATACTCTCTCCCTGCTCTGACACTTTAATGAAGGATGAATCCTCCATGTGTTAATGTCAGAGAGGGTGTTTATACTTTCTGCATAGATTCACTACAGACACTTATCATGAGGGAGCTCTTACTGTGAAGGCAGAAGCATCAACAGTGTGTGAGGGGTAAATCTAACTCAGTCCTGTGATAATCCTCCTTCATGAAGGTTGTAAGGTTCAGTTTGTGTTGAGTCTGCTCTCGTCGTGTGTTCAGGTTCTTCACTTTTATCGTGTTCTTTCATCAGAACATTAGAACCAGGTTTGGATCACACTTTGTCAGCTGTGGACAAGTGTACCTAATAAACTGGACACTGAGTACACTCAGCCACATTACACTGTTATCATTGGGGGCTTGTTGTGTGTGTGTGGGGGGGGATTTGGCAGGTCTTCTTGTTATTGAATATTTCCATTGTCAGAGAAACAAAGGTCAGTGATCAGAGCTGAACACTCACAAAGGAAATGCCTTCTTGCAGACAGCGTGCTGAGCTCAGCAGTTCTCAGCTGAAATATGCTTCATTAGAAAAGCACCTTTGTTTGATGAGTTTTTTTTTAAGTTAGCTGCTGGATCATTGTGCAGCCTTTGTCACGAACAGCTGACTACAATAAAGACAGGGGGCGGAGTCACGGCTCTCACTGGGTGTCCAGGCTTTTCTGCTGCTGTTACATCACTGTGTTATGACGTCATGACGACAACAAGTTGGTGTAAAGTTTATAAAGTTTTAGTGGATAAAGTTATTCATGTTCATCTGACTGGACCAAAAGCAAGAGACTAGTTTATTCAGATGTCTGTCTCTAAACTCTGTCCTCCTCTGTCTGTGTCTCTGCGCTCACTGGTTCCTACCGAAGACGTAAAGACTCCTCACTAATATCAAGTTTCATTTTTAAAATGCTTCTCTAATTTACTGAATCAGCTGATCACTGTCGTCTCTATCACACAGGAGGAAACAGGGCAGCTGTTGGGGACTATTTTTAGCGGCGGATTAATTTTAACTTAAAGGACAAAGAGGGTTTTGGTGAAGCTGCATAAAGACTGAAACACTAATCAAACCAAATCTACAGTTTATATGTCCGTTTGAGCTGCACCAGTGAGGTGTGTGTGTGTGTGTGTGTGTGTGTGTGTGTGTGTGTGTGTTTGTGCAGCAGTGATTCATGTCTGTCTGTTGCAGATATCTATCTCTGAGGCTTTGTGAAGGTTTTGTTTCAGGCTTAGTCGAATGAGTGGAAGCTGAACTCATCACTCTGACTGACGACACAGACCGAGAGCTGCTGCTGCCATGGCAACACACAACACACACAACTCAACAACAACACACAACACAACAACTCAACAACAACACACAACTCCACGTCTCAACGTCAACAAACAAACAACGTCAACAACACACCAATACACAACACAACAAACAACACTCAGCAAAACACCAACTCCAACCTCAACAAACAACAACAAACAAACTCAACAACAACACACGAACTAGACTTAACCCAACTAACAACAACCAAAACATAACTCAACTCAACAACAACTAACAACTCAACAAACAATCAAAAAAACACAACACAACAACAACAACAACAACACACAATCAACAACAACACACACAACAACACAACAACACACACAACTCACAACAACAAACACCAACACACCAAACACATTACATTCAAAATCAACAACGACATCAAGCTCAGACATGCACTCTCTCCTCTACGCAGCTGGAATGAAACTGAAACTATCAAAGTCAAACAACTTGAAACGCTTCAGACCAGTTTCCACAGTCAGTGGATTCGTCTGAGAGTCAGATCACACAAGTACAGAAGGGACCATGTTATATTCATCTGTTCTACCACAGATTAACTCGGTTAGTTGAGTAACTTAACAACCCCAGTCACTTAGACTCAGATTCATGCTGGATAAATGTGGTCGCCCACTGGCAGCTGAACCGGAACCACTGACACATGAACAAAGCTGCTGGTGTGAAGAATACTTTAAGAAGCAACAGTATCTTCAGCTCCTCACATGGAGAAGTCCCACATGGTCTAGCGGTTTAGGATTCCTGGTTTTCACCCAGGCGGGCCGGGTTTCAACTCCCGGTGTGGGAAACGGATCTTCCTTTGGTCTCAGTCTGTGTGAGTGAAGATCAGAGGTCTGATTCAACCCATTAATTAATTAAGAATAATTCAAATGAAAAGAAATCAGAGAAACATAAAGTCAACATTATTAACAGGAAATGTTTTAAAGGCAGAAATCTGTTCACACATTGCACATGAAGCCATGTTTCAGTGTTTATTGCAAATGATGACTTTGGACTTTATCACTGAGAAAATTGTTGCAGCATTCAGGTTCACACAGTAAAACTGTATAAAGTTCAACACAAAGCATTAAATTATTATAATTATTACACACACTGCTTTTCTGTCTCTGAGACTTTATCTGTCCTTTTGTCCCTGAAATGTTCTCTCAGTCTGAGAACCAGGACCAGTGCTGGTCTAATTCTGAGGGTCTATCAGGTCTGGTTAGTGGTCTTTACTGGAGACGAAACACCTGAGCTGTCCTGCAGGTTGCGC
>NW_019174672.1:391271-399034 GCF_002260705.1 Seriola dumerili
ACTCAACAACAACTCAACAACAACAACAACAACAACACAACAACTCAACAAAAACACACAACACAACAACTCAACAACACAACAACAACAACAACTCAACAACAACACACAACACAATAACTTAACAACTCAACAACAACTCAACAACACAACAACACACAACTCAACAACAACAACAACAACAACAACACAACAACTCAACAAAAACACACAACACACCAACAACAACAACAACACACAACGCAACAACAACACCAACACACCAACAACACCAACACACAACAACTCAACAACAACAACAACAACAACAACACAACAACTCAACAAAAACACACAACACACCAAAAACAACAACAACACACAACTCAACAACAACACACCAACAACACCAACACACAACAACTCAACAACAACAACAACAACAACAACAACATCAACATCAACAACGACACACAGCTCAGACATCACCTCCTCTACAGCAGCTGGAATGAACTGAAACTATCAAAGTCAAACAACTGAAACGCTTCAGACCAGTTTCCACAGTCAGTGGATTCGTCTGCAGAGTCAGATCCAAAGTACAGAAGGGACCATGTTATATCATCTGTTCTACCACAGATCAACTGGTTAGTTGAAGTAAACTTAACAACCCAGTCACTTAGACTCAGATTCATGCTGGATAAATGTGGTCGCCCACTGGCAGCTGAACCAGGAACCACTGGACCACATGACACAAGCTGCTGGTGTGAAGAATACTTTAAGAAGCAACAGTATCTTCAGCTCCTCACATGGAGAAGTCCCATATGGTCTAGCGGTTAGGATTCCTGGTTTTCACCCAGGCGGCCCGGGTTCAACTCCCGGTGTGGGAACACGGATCTTCCTTTGGTCTCAGTCTGTGAGTGAAGATCAGAGTCTGATTCAACCCATTAATTAATTAGAATAATTCAAATGAAAGAAATCAGAGAAACATAAAGTCAACATTATTAACAGGAAATGTTTAAAAGGCAGAAATCTGTTCACACATGCACATGAATCAGCATGTTTCAGTGTTTATTGCACATGATGACTTTGGACTTTTCACTGAGAAAATGTTGCATTCAGGTTCACACAGTAAAACTGTATAAAGTTACAACAATAAGCATTAAATATATGAATATTTACACACACTGTTTCTGTCTCTGAGACTTTATCTGTCCTTTTGTCCCTGATGTCTCTCAGTCTGAGAACCAGGACCAGTGCTGGTCTAATTCTGAGGGTCTATCAGGTCTGGTTAGTGGTCTTTACTGAGACGAACACCTGAGCTGTCTGCAGGTGTGCTCTCCTTCAGTCCTACCTGTTCTGAGAGGAGGGCGGAGCCTTGGTTCACCTTCAGACCTGCAGACAGAAGCTCTCTGACGGACTCTCTGCTGCTGGGGACCAGATCTGGACTCTTCTGAGGCGGCACAGGAAGTCTAACTGGATGAGTCCTGAACCCCAGCGACAGTCTGTCCACTGACAGTCTGCGGCCTCTCCTGCTGGGGGCGCTGCTCCACATGTGAGTCCCCATGTGGACCTGGAAGAGGACACACTGGTTACAGGTCTGGACATGGACTGGAACAGAATCAGGATCAGAGACCTGAATGGTGCGCACACACACACACACACACACACACACACACACACACAGACACACACACACACACACACACACACACACACACACACACACACACACACACACACACACACTCACAGACACACACACACACACACACTCACAGACACACACACACACAGACACACACACACACACACACACACCTGTCAGACTGTCGGCCACTGTAACCTGACCCTCTCTAAGTCCCATATGGTCTAGCGGTTAGGATTCCTGGTTTTCACCCAGGCGGCCCGGGTTCAACTCCCGGTGTGGGAATCTACGTTTATGTACTGGGTCGGTCCGCAGGACCTGGACCTGAGTCCAACCATGTGATCAGGTACCTGACCTGCTGGAGGCTCCAGAACCAAAACTCCATGTTAAATGTTCTATGTGATGTTTCTGACCAGTGTTCACCGAATGATCACCATAAATAATGATGTCACATAAACTGTGATGTCATCAGTGACATCACTGCTTCAAAGCTGATTTTACTTTTTCTTTTCTTTTCTTCTCTTTTATTTCATATAGTTTTGTTTTATTTTATTTTGAAAGCTCTGGAGATCCGGTGATGTCATCTAAATCAGTGGTCACACAGATTAGACCACAGACTCCATCTGATCAGAGTTTTACTTTTAGGGGTTCCTGTTGGGACCCCCAGGAACCCGCCCCGGACCCCAGTTTGAGAACCACTGTGTTGGACCAAATGGGACTGATATTTAATGCCATTTTTAAAGCGTACAGTAAATGTTCTCTGAAGTTTAACTGCAGCTCAGGCAGTGACACAGTCCACATTTAAGAACATCACATTTCACTTACAAGTGAAAATTAGGAAATCTTTACTGGATCTTTTCATAAATTGAATAAATGTTTTTGTCCAGTTTCATTTCAAAAGATTTAAAACTTTCAAACCATGCGAAGACGGCTCGGCTCTGTGTGCTGCTCTGATTTCCCAGGTACCCTGAACTACCCAGTTTGTTAAGTACGTGGTCTGTAAGTGAACATTTAACAAGTGAGAAGAAACTTGAGTCTGAAAACTTCAGTACTGCGCTGACATTGTATTATATGACTAAAGCATCCAATGATTGATCGTCCATTAGCCAGAGAAGCTAATGATTGTTGATCATGTAATAATATTAAATAATATTAATATCAAATAATTAATAATGTTACAAACTAGTTCTAAGAGACCATGACCTGGCCTTCAGTCATTCAGCTCTGAATGCAACACAGGCTAACTGAGCTATTACTGCTAGCATGGCTCAGGTTTGTTTGTTTATCTTGTCATCTCCAAGTTAAGGTTTCCTTAAAATACAAACAGCTGCTCAAAACACCATCACGTGTCATCTGTAAGGTTTCCTTAAAAAGTTCACTTACGTTTTTAAGATTTTCTTCTGCTCTTTGTTTTATACTTAAGGAATCACGTACAGTCAGTTAAACCATTGCACAAAAGACCTTAGAGACCAAACTGAGGAAAAGACTAAAACTTCATATTCGTGTTGTTATCAGTATTGAATTAATGGAAGGGTCAACCTGCAGTAGAAATCTGACAGCATGGAGCAAACTGTGGTGTAGTTCACAGGATTATGAATGGTTGTAATGTAGCTGATTCAGTTTCACCTCCTGCGCAGAGCCCAGATTCAGATCCAGAACAGTGGAAACAGAAGCAGAACCAGTGTTGAGTTATGGTTTGTTAACTCCCTGTGGAGAAGCCTGAAGAATAAATGAAGGTGGAACCGACCTTCAGATTTCCTTTGGTGGTAAACGCTCGTCCACAGACGGAGCAGGCGAACGGCCTCTCCCCGGTGTGAGTCCTCTCGTGGATCAGCAGAGCACTGGACGAGGAGAAGCTCTTCCCACAGGTGTTACAGTGGTGTTGTCTGGGCATCCGGCGAGGTGGAGGACCGGCATAAACAGAGGGGTGACTCCAGGTAACAGAAGACCTCAGGAGAGCGGTCGTCTCAGGTGATCCAGCTGGTAACACGAGGTTGTTAAGGTTGGACGCCTGGTTTGGATTGGAGGGTTCGAAGAGTCGCGGTGGGAAGTCCCTCATCTGATGAGTGAGCATGTGCTGCTTGAGGTTCCCCTTGGTGGAAAAGCCCCTGTTGCAGGTCATACAGATGAATGGTCTCTCCTTGGTGTGGCTTCTATAGTGGATATCTAAGGCACTCTGACAGGCAAAGATCTTCCCACAGATATCGCAGAAGGTGTTCTTGAACGTCCCCTTTTCTCTGAGGTTTTGGATCAAGCTCGGAGAATCCGCGGCGTGGTTAAACATCTTCAGGTCAGTCGGTGCTGCAACAGATGCACGGAGCGTCGACGTGGTGGAGGTGGGCCACACCTGGACAGGTTCATCAAGGTTTGACCGAATTTTAAAGCACAGCGAGGTCTGGTCATTGGGAGAACTGTCAGATACGGGGACTGTGCTGGTTAGCTGATCCCTGTCTGCCGCCTGTCGGTTGTCTGTTTGACTACGTTCCTCAGTTGGTTCTTCTGGACTCTCTGTCTTGATCCATTTGAGCTGCAGCTCCTCATGTGACCTTGGGGAACTTCTCTTCTTCTTAGCATCAATTAGACTTTTACCAAACGATGATGGGGACAAATGGAATAACCAGGATTTGAATCTAGACAATCTGTTCTCACAGAAACCTTCATCACTATCATCCAGAAGGTTCTTCTTGTGACTCACTTTGTGTTTGAATTCTTCATCAGACTCCAGGCTGTACCTCTGATTTACTTTGGGTATGTGACTGTCCATGTGCATGTGTATGTGCTGCTGCAGGACCACGGCATTTGTAAACTTCCTCTGGCAGATGGGACAGGAGTTGTACCTCAGTGGTATTGGTGCACGGTGAACAGCCTGATGTGTCTTCAGGTTTCCTTTAGTGGTGAAAGCTCGGCTGCACTGTTTACACTGGTAGGGTCGCTCCCCCGTGTGAGTCCGATAATGCATCCTGAGGGCGCTCTGACAGCTGAGGATCCGGTGGCAGACGAGACACTCATTTGGGTCTGACATCGTTTTGTCAGTGGTCCCTGAATGCAGCTGCAGTTTGAGGTTTTCAGAGCTTTGTAATGAAAGGTATTCTGAAACTGAGGTAGACATTGGACAGGTGAAGGGTTTGGGAGACTTGGCTGTCACCTTTTTAGAGACAAAGTTAAAAGACGGTTTTACATCTTCACTTTTAAGATTGGTCGTTCTTTGTAGTCCCGTCTCAGGTGAGTCGGGAGTCTTTGTGGGGTTTGCTGTTGACTGGAAGTCGTTACCTGCTGCTGAATCAAAGTGAAGATCACCTTGAGAAAGAGGTACTTGCTCTGAGATCGACTGCTCCTCTTGTTTGATGAGAGGAAACCGGTTGGTTGTGTCTGACTTTTCCACTCCAGAGGTAATGGCAGTTGAGGATGGCGACCTGTCGAGCCACCTCGCAGCTTCTTCCTCCGGTAACGAGGGCACACTGTGAGGAATCCTTCTGTTGGTTTGGATGTTGTCCAGATGTTCTGGAACAGGGTACGGGTTCATCTGGATGTGTGGATACCTCTCTCTGTGCCTCTGAAAATGAACTTTTAAGTTCCCCCGGGTGGAGAACCGGTTCCCACACACGTTGCATTTATACGGTCGTTCTCCAGTGTGAGATCGCAGGTGAATCTGTAAGGAGCTGTTGCTCCCAAAGACTTTCCCGCAAAATCTGCACTTGCGTTTGAGAAAAGCCTCTTTAGAAGTCAGCGTGGCTTCAGAGAGTGACAGATTCCTGCTTCCCCTCTGTCGAGCTAAAGCTGCCAGAGCATCCAGATCCTCCACAATGGCTCTGATGTTCGGTACAGAGTGTGAGGCGGCGTGCTCGGAGCTCTCTGAAGACTTCCTGATGAAGCGATTATTGCTAAACGTCACAGAAGTCATCTTGGTTTGGGATAGGAGTCCCAGTGGGGGGTCAGACGATCCACTGGGCTTAGGTGTGTTGTTGGAAAGAAGTTTATGAGCAGCTGAAGTCATGAGGTCATTGACAGAGGTTGACAGAACATCTGGACTTGGATCCAGCTGCTCCGTGGCTGTAAACTGCTTCATGTTAGCGGACTGAGTGGAAAGACATCTGGCGATCCCAGCAGCTGCAGCCAGCTGCTGAGACAGGTGAGTGCTGAGAGCTGTTAGCTGATTGGTGGACACTGAGGATGACGGGCCTCTGGTGCAGACCAGTGGGGTCTCGGATGTCAGGGCTCTGTGAGCGGCACACATCAGGACCTGGTGGCGGATCTGATCGATCAGCTGCAGCTGATGGAGCTGTTGTATCTGCAGGTGGAGCAGCTGCTGCAGCAGAGACGAGACGACCGTCTCTCCCCGGCGTCTCTTTGAGGGAGTCTGCTGAGAAAACTGAGCCACAGCCACTTTAGTGCTCTCCAGGTTCTCAATGATGACGTTGGTCTTCATCCACAAGCATCCACGAGGTTCAGACGCTGACGTCCAGAGGACAGTGTCCCGGTTACTGCTGCTGCTTCCTGAGCTTTCAACACCACCGTTGGTTCTCGTGCTGCTGAAACAATCCATGACTCCTGCACTGTCTTTGGATCTGTCCTGGGGTGGGGGGTTGAAGTTCTCAGAGTCAATAACCGTTGGACCTGGCCCCCCCGCTGGGCCGGCCGCTGGTGAGGCTGCAGGGAGAGTTTTGCTGCAGGACAGCAGATCCTCGTCCTCATTCACTATCAGCACCGGAGGATTTGGGGAGCAGAGTGTTTGATGTCGTTCCAGGTCTGACAGAGAGCTAAACTCAGCACAGCAGCGACTGCAGACAGAGAGATCCACGGCAGGGGGGGGGTCCGGACCGAGAGGGGCATCTTCTGAAACACACCGAAAGACAGAAATCACTTTCATCTGAGAGACATCTTCAGAAATATAAAATATAAAACATCTGGTACGACAAAGTAGAGCTCAGGAAAAACTACAAAATATTCTTTCCAAGAGAAATGTAATATATGACATACATGTCCCTATAAGGGGATATATTATTATCACATGTATACATCTTCTGGAGTTTAAAACATATACGAAATACCTTTTTTTCTCTGGTATAACATGTTGCAACCATATTTAACTTTATGAAAACAACATACAAATTCTATATGTTTATACTGTATGTTTTTCTTATCAATTTCTTATTAATTTAAATATACATGTCTTTGTTAAATATTTACATATATAGTATCAACATATACTGACAGGCTTTGGGATGGATGTATATTTATGTAACGTCTACAGTTTCCACGTCTAATTTTTCTACATACTGTATAATCATATAAACATACAGTATAATGTATATGAGAATTCAGTAAATGTACATATATGATATGTGCATGTGGACGTGTCCTGCAGTTTCTCTAAATCCAGCTGTTTATCAAAGTTTTCTTTGTTTGTCTCTGAATCATTAAACTAATTACACGAATAAACGAGTGAAACAATCAAAGAATCTCTTCAGTTTAATAGATGAATTATTTTTGAACACTTTCACAATAAATCTCAGACTCCTGTTTAAAGTAACATTACAGTAACTATCATTTCAATAGATGAGTCTGAAATCTATCAAACACCATAATCAGTTCCTTCTTTAATTAATTAATCAATGCCATTATTAGAAAGTCACAGTGAGTTTAAGAGTCAGAGTTCAGTTTCACACTACAGTCCTGCTCCATAATAAACTATCACCTTCATCATCACAGCGTACAGCAGACACCGTTATTATAAAGGCACCATGGTACAGATGTAGAGGCAGTTCCTCTCAACATCTCATTATTGTGAAAGATGAAACAAAATGAAACAACTTACCTGTGTGTCCAGGTGAATGATCAGACGGGAGGTGCTGCTGAGGTTTGGGCTGTTTCCTCCGCGACATGTTTCCAACTCTGACACCACTGAATGGAAAGAGACACAGAGGGAGAGAGGGAGGGGGAGAGGGAGGGAGGGAGGAGGGAGCGGGGGCTGCATACTAACCATTCCCAGATCAATTCTCTCCTCCCTCAATCTACCATCCTTCCTCCCTTCTCTTTACCCCATTTATCCCTTTCCTTTCTCCTCCCTGCCCCTACTCTTACTTCTCCATCCTTTCCATCTCTCCTCCCTCCAATTCTTCATTTTTTCCAGTCTTTGTCT
>NW_019174672.1:399059-409059 GCF_002260705.1 Seriola dumerili
GGGGGGGAGTGTGACATCATAGAAAACCAAGTGTTTGTCATAAAGAGTCACAGCTCCTCGGTGTGTGTTGAGTGAAGTGTTCAGACTCCATGTTCCCTCTGATGGAGACGCTCCTCGTGTGTGTGCGGGTAACAGGTGAATCACCTGCTCAGGTACAGAGAGGACAGACAGACGTCTCTGACCTCAGAGACTTTGAAACAGGAAACAAATCAACATGTCGTTTCTCCCCCTTTCTGTTTGTACCTGAGGAAGATTGTCTGTCATGTGACCCAAGAGCCTCTCTGATTCACTGTGTGTGTGTGTGTGTGTGTGTGTGTGTGTGTGTGTGTGTGTGTGAGGGGTCATCCAGGTGTTCTCTCACTCTCTTTAGAAGCAGGTAACACTGTCAGTAGAGATGAAGGCCAGGGGCCCTTAGTAACACTGAGTCACATCAACACTGACCTGTTGAAGGGCCTGGACTTCCTGTCACATGGTGTGATGTAAGAGCTCAGGTGTTTACAGTGAGAGTGTGATCAAAGAAGAAGAACCATGACATCATGTGACTCACTGAGTGATGAAGAAGCCAGGTGGACATGGACCTGAACACACACACAGACATTAATAAACACAGCCAAACACACACTGTTGTCATGGATACACGACATAAAAACAACTCACCTCGTTTAAATGATTCGTTTTCTGAATATATTTAAGATAAATATTTGTATGGCGATAACAGATGAAGTGACAGTGTGTGTGTGTGTGTGTGTGTGTGTGTGTGTGTGTGTGTGTGTGTGTGTGTGTCATGTGACAGCTGCCGCTCAGAATTTTAGTTTTCAGACTAACAACTAGTAAATTTACAGGTCAAACTGTCTAGGAGGGTGATGATGATGATGATGGTGATGATGATGATGATGATAGTGATGGTGATGATGAGGATGGTGATGATGATGATGGTGATGATAATGGTGATGATGATGATGATGATAGTGATGGTGATGATGAGGATGGTGATGATGATGATGGTGATGATAATGGTGATGATGATGATGATGATAGTGATGGTGATGATGAGGATGGTGATGATGATGATGGTGATGATAATGGTGATGATGATGATGATGATAGTGATGGTGATGATGAGGATGGTGATGATGATGATGGTGATGATAATGGTGATGATGATGATGATGATAGTGATGGTGATGATGAGGATGGTGATGATGATGATGGTGATGATAATGGTGATGATGATGATGATGATAGTGATGGTGATGATGAGGATGGTGATGATGATGATGGTGATGATAATGGTGATGATGATGATGATGATAGTGATGGTGATGATGAGGATGGTGATGATGATGATGGTGATGATAATGGTGATGATGATGATGATGATAGTGATGGTGATGATGAGGATGGTGATGATGATGATGGTGATGATAATGGTGATGATGATGATGATGATAGTGATGGTGATGATGAGGATGGTGATGATGATGATGGTGATGATAATGGTGATGATGATGATGATGATAGTGATGGTGATGATGAGGATGGTGATGATGATGATGGTGATGATAATGGTGATGATGATGATGATGATAGTGATGGTGATGATGAGGATGGTGATGATGATGATGGTGATGATAATGGTGATGATGATGATGATGATAGTGATGGTGATGATGAGGATGGTGATGATGATGATGGTGATGATAATGGTGATGATGATGATGATGATAGTGATGGTGATGATGAGGATGGTGATGATGATGATGGTGATGATAATGGTGATGATGATGATGATGATAGTGATGGTGATGATGAGGATGGTGATGATGATGATGGTGATGATAATGGTGATGATGATGATGATGATAGTGATGGTGATGATGAGGATGGTGATGATGATGATGGTGATGATAATGGTGATGATGATGATGATGATAGTGATGGTGATGATGAGGATGGTGATGATGATGATGGTGATGATAATGGTGATGATGATGATGATGATAGTGATGGTGATGATGAGGATGGTGATGATGATGATGGTGATGATAATGGTGATGATGATGATGATGATAGTGATGGTGATGATGAGGATGGTGATGATGATGATGGTGATGATAATGGTGATGATGATGATGGTGATGATATTGATGATGGTGATGAACAACATTTATAAATAAACTGTTTATTTAATAAGTTTGGTTTTTATTTACAGTCTGGTAAACAGTGAAGTCATCAATTATAATTCATGTGTCTTTCATCAGAAAGAAAGGTGTCATGTGATCTTTTTATGTGTTTTTATGGAAACAGATGTGTGTCACTGCAGTGTGTGTCTTGACCCTCTTGGGGGACGTCTCGTCCTCCAGAGGCATGCTGCGTTTCCTGGTGGGGGTCTCCCCAGTCCGGATCATACTGTTGATCTCCTGCAGACGCTGAGGGGGGGTCAGGGGTCAGAGGTCACAGTGTGTTATCCAACATGTGTGTGATTGTGTTTCTTAATGATCTGCTGAATGTTAGTGAACAGAAACTCGCCTGTGGACATTTTGTTTGTCTTTATGGACAATTTGTTTGTCTCTTTGTGGACATTTCATCTCTTTGTGGACATTTTGTCTCTTTGTGGAAATGTTGTCTCTTTGTGGACATTCTGTTTGTCTCTTTGTGGACATTTTGTCTCTTTATGGACATTTCATCTCTTTGTGGACATTTCGTCTTTTTATGGACATTGTGTTTGTCTCTTTATGGACATTTCGTCTTTTTATGGACATTGTGTTTGTCTCTTTATGGACATTGTGTTTGTCACTTTATGGACATTTCGTCTCTTTATGGACATTTCGTCTCTTTATGAACATTCTGTTTGTCTCTTTATGGACATTTCGTCTCTCTATGGACATTTCGTCTCTTTATGGACATTTCGTCTCTTTATGAACATTCTGTTTGTCTCTTTATGGACATTTCATCTCTTTATGGACATTTCGTCTCTTTATGGACATTTCGTCTCTCTATGGACATTCTGTTTGTCTCTTTATGGACATTTCGTCTCTTTATGGACATTTCGTCTCTTTATGGACATTTTGTCTCTTTATGGACATTCTGTTTGTCTCTTTATGGACATTTCGTCTCTCTATGGACATTTCGTCTCTTTATGAACATTCTGTTTGTCTCTTTGTGGACATTATGTCTCTTTATGGACATTGTGTTTGTCTCTTTATGGACATTTCGTCTCTTTATGGACATTGTGTTTGTCTCTTTTGTCGTCTCATTGACTCTTTGAACTCTGTGTCACGAGCTGCCCATTAAAACCTGGCAGGTCCTGGTGATCAGCAGCTGGTGATGAAACTGTGTGTATGTGTGTTTCAGCTGTACGCCGTGTGTTCTTCTTCTCTTCCTGCCTCAGTCACACCAACAGCTCCCCCTTGTGGCCACACACTGAACAACAGGTCACTTTCAACTTTTTATTACATCAGCTTTTTTTTTTTACAATCAAGAAAATCTAATAAAGGTGAAGTTTGTTGGTTGTAAACAACAAACTAACTAACAAACAGATTCAGGAGTAAAAAAAAGGCACTTAACTTACATCAACCTCCATAAAATATGTTTCTTCTCTTTGTACAGATATTTACAGACGAGTCCTCGTCTCAGACAGTCGGGGTCAAACACGAGAACAGGAGGACGACTGTCCAGACAAACACATTTAAATCATCTGCTGGTGTGAAGATGAAGATCAGATTTAATCACATGACATAATTCATCTGAAGCCCTTTAACTGGTGCCACGATGGTGAACATGTTTCACCTGTAAACCAGTTTAACAATGACGGGAACTCCATCAGAGTTTGGTTTTTAGTTTCCTAGAAACACAGAAACTAAATCTCTCAGTTAAGTTGAATAAAGTCAGAGTAAAAGAAATCATCAGAGCAGGACGACACGTCATCACGCCTTCACTTCAGGAAGGAACTTCTAGTAGAAAACTTTCAGAATAAAAGCCCAGGAAACTTCCTGTTTCAGAGGAAATGGACGGAATGAAGAGATTCACACACTGACATGTCACGGGGACACGAAGAAGATCATCAAGACTGATCATTAGTTCAAACCAGAGGCTTCAACTGTCAGGGACATAACCAGCTCTAGGTTTTTGAAATACACTTCCCATCATGCATTGGGGATGTAAACAGCGGCTTCGATCAGCTGTCTGCAGTGTATCATGATGTTTTACTGTGATACTGAAGAAACTTAGAAACAGGAGGATTCTCTGTGAAGTTCTACAGACTCTGTTTCTGTGGAGCTTTATTCTGGAGGGACAGGTTCAGCATCAGGACCTGAACCTCCTCCATGATGTGTGTCTCAGTCACTGCTGCAGCGCCAGGTGCTGACTGTGTTAGTGTAAGTCACCTGGACTCACCTGTCCCTGTTGCCTCAGTTCAAACCAAACACACACAAACATCTGGAAAACTTAAACATGAATGTCTTAACTTTTTAAAGCAACAGACAGAAATCAGTTTCTTTTTCACTTTGGTCGTTTTCAGAGTGAATTTTACAGAACTTCAAAAAAATATAAACATCCTGATATTTTCGTCAGAATTCAGTTCAGTTAATTAATGATGAATGAAATGAAATTAGTTTGAATCAGGTCTGTATTAAAACAACAGTCTGTTTCCATGGTAACAGTGAGATGGTTCTTCCTGTTCAGATATTTGTCTGTTTCTGGTTTTGTTTTTACACTTCAGTGTTTCTCTGGTCAAATGTTTCTCCTCCATGTTTCCTGTTGGTCAGACATGTGACCAACATGTGACCAACATGTGATCACATGACTGCAGATTTATTATTTAAAGTTCTATAAAATTTACGAGTAACCAAAATGCTCCTGAAGAGTCTGACCTCTGACCACGAGTGTGTGTCACTGTGGTGATAGTATGAGAGTGTGTGTGTGTGTGTGAAGTGTGTATTCAGTGTGTGTGTGTGATCTCAGTGGGAGGAGCTGCGGTCATTGGCGACGTCCTGCAGGCGGCGCAGCAGGGCGGAGTGATTGTCAGGACACACCCTCTTGGGGGACGTCTCGTCCTCCAGAGGCATGCTGCGTTTCCTGGTGGGGGTCTCCCCAGTCCGGATCATACTGTTGATCTCCTGCAGACGCTGAGGGGGGGTCAGGGGTCAGAGGTCACAGTGTGTTATCCAACATGTGTGTGATTGTGTTTCTTAATGATCTGCTGAATGTTAGTGAACAGAAACTCGCCTGACTCCTGACAATTCAAAACACGTCACATGATCAAAACTGAATTCAGGAACTCTCAGAGTGCACCCTGGGAGTTGTAGTTGACTCGTCTCCCTCAGGTTTTCTGTTCTCAGATGTTTCATCAGGTTTTTTTATCTGTTGTGATGAGTTTCATGTTCATCACAGAATGGAGCTCAATGAGGAAGAACTCTTCTTCTGTGGTTTAATGTCAGCTCTATTCTCCACAAATCACCTTCAGTTAAGATTTTTGTTAAAATTTGAGTTAAGGTTTCCTTAAAATGTTCCCTTAAGTATTTCAGTTTTCTCCTTATCTCAGTCTTAAACTTCAGGAATCACGTAAAGTCATTTAAACCTTATTGAAGTTCACCTGGTGAAGTTCCCGTCAAATCAACAGAAGGATGAGATCACAGCTTCGGCCTATCACAAGTGCTAATGGCAGCAAATCAACAGTTTCCATGGAAACGGTACTGCTGTAAAATCTCTTTAACTGCTGTAAATGCTTTTTTCTTAAACTAAGGAAACATTTAAAGAGATTTTGCACAACTTCAGTAACTCGCTCAGCTGAGGGGAAGTTAAACTTGGCCTCCCCACACTGTCACATCCTCCATCATCATTTCTGACCAATGATCTTTCTGCTCTTGTTCCTCAAGCCGAGCAATCACTGGATGCCATCTACCTACCACTGTGTGTGTGTGTGTGTGTGTGTGTGTGTGTGTGTGTGTGTGTGGGTCTCACATTTGGGGGGCTGCTGCAGATGTAGTAGTAGATCTTGTCTCGGGGGGTTGTTGGCGAGGGGGCGGAGCCTGTCTTGTGAGGTGAGATGTAGATGGAGTGTTTGCTGGACAGAAGCATCCGACGAGGAGAGCCGATTCTCAGGGTGGGATACGGACAGAGGGAGGGGGACTCCACCTGGACACACACACACACACACACACACACACACACACACACACACACACACACAGTGAACCTTTGAGCCACACAGCAGCTGCATGTGTGGAGCAGAGTGAGGAGGTGAGGCTGACTCACCCCTGCAGAGGGGGAGCTGGGGGAGTATCTCAGAGCAAACAGTCTCATCTGTTTGATGTAAACGTTGTTGTAGAAGTGGATCAGGTCTCCTCGCTCCTCCTCCGCCGAGGAAGACGAGGAGGGGTTCTTGTTGGGTGTGGAGGGGGCACTGCCAGGCTGGGGGGCAGGCAAGGTGCTGCTGGAGCGAATAGGTACTGGACTGTTGTCTCCACCTGCTGGGGGGGTGGGGTGGGGTGGGGGGGGGGGGGCGTCAGTTAATAGCAAATAAATCACCCAGAGTCATGTGGGATAAAAACCTGAAAACTACAGTTATTTATTTTCCCGCCTCCTGATCAGTCGCAGTCCAATGATCCCTCTGTTAGCCCTGTTTGTTTTTTTGCAGCTTTTATTGTGAAAACACAGAGACTGACCCAGACAGGAAGTGAAAAACCAAAACTAGGAGCTAAAAGAGGCTGACAATCTCCAGAGCAGCAGAGATGGAGACAGTTCGCTGTTGGTTCAGCTCCTCTTACACTACAGCTGACTGATCAATATAAAATAGATTGATAGATTTATTGGTTCCATATCAATAATGTCGACCCTGGAGGCAGTGAGGAGGTTTCAGACCTGGATCCAGACTGGTGTCAGGAGACGAGTTCTGTTTGTTTGTGTCGTTGGTGCCGGAGTGACGCCTCCTCCTCCCTGAGATCAACACACTCCTGTATACCTGGAACACACACACACACACACACACACACACACACACACACACACACACACACACACACACACAGACACAGACACACAGACACACAGACACACACACAGACACAGACACAGACACAGACACACACACACACAGACACAGACACACACACAGACACACACACACACACAGACACACACACANCGCAGTCCAATGATCCCTCTGTTAGCCCTGTTTGTTTTTTTGCAGCTTTTATTGTGAAAACACAGAGACTGACCCAGACAGGAAGTGAAAAACCAAAACTAGGAGCTAAAAGAGGCTGACAATCTCCAGAGCAGCAGAGATGGAGACAGTTCGCTGTTGGTTCAGCTCCTCTTACACTACAGCTGACTGATCAATATAAAATAGATTGATAGATTTATTGGTTCCATATCAATAATGTCGACCCTGGAGGCAGTGAGGAGGTTTCAGACCTGGATCCAGACTGGTGTCAGGAGACGAGTTCTGTTTGTTTGTGTCGTTGGTGCCGGAGTGACGCCTCCTCCTCCCTGAGATCAACACACTCCTGTATACCTGGAACACACACACACACACACACACACACACACACACACACACACAGTCTAATGTTAGTCAGAAAAATAAAGACATTTTAAGACACAAACGTCAGACACACCCCCAGACTAACTCGGCAGTAAGACCAGTGTTACCATGGTAACAATCAGTGACACCTGCGCTGACCAGCAGCACTCAACAACAACAAACAGGAAAACATGGCTCATAATTTGTGGTTTGCTAACGTTGTTATGGAGAGAGAAGAGAAACAGTTTTTAGACCAAATCAGATTTTTATTTTTATTGTTTCACTCTTCACTGAATTTTCAAAGTAAAACTTCCTGTAACTCTTGAATTCTTCCTAAAGACAAACACGTTCTGCTGAGGTAAACAGAGCTCAGTGATTGGATGTGGTTCCTCTGCTGCCTTTTTCTTCTCATTTTGAAAAAACTCTTAATTTACCCAGAATTCATTGCACCACACTCCGCTTTATGATAGTAAAGGACTGAAAAAACTAGCACAACATAAATTAGAAATAATAGAATTGAATTGAATAAGAAGAGAGATGTGTGTGATGCACAGAAGTATGAGTAATTATGTGTAAAATGACAAGTGTTATACAAAATTCAATTATTATTTCTAATTTATATTATTGTAGTTTTTATTGCTGAGTTGACCAGATTGTTGTCCAACACATTTCATTGTACTGTTAACCTACATATGACACATAAAGTTAAACGTGAACTTGAACTAAACTGCTTTGTGCAGCAGATGAGTTCAGAGTGTCTGTGTGAGACCAGCTGCTGCTGTTTTTCTTCCTGTGTGTCAGAGTGGACTCACGTTGCTGCTGGCCTGAGGCTGGGTGCGGTAACACTTCATGATGTTCTGAAACGATTTGTCCTCTTTGGTCACCTGACGCAGACAAAGAACACACACCTTTATTTCAACAGAAACACACACACACACACACACTGTGCAGTCAGGTGTTCATACCCCTGCAGACTCACACACACCTTTGCCATGACGTAAACAGCACACATGAGGAGCTGGTCCAGGTGACGGTCCATCATCAGGTCCGTGCAGTGGACCAGAGAATATTCAAAACACGTCCAGATCTTCCTCCTCAGCTCAGACGAGATGTCCAGCTTCGCACAAAGGTCTCTGAGACGAACGCTGGCCAGGTGGTACACCTGAGGGAGGGAAACAGGAAGTCCACATTAACACAGGGTTAGTTAGCTAGCAGCTGTCACTGAGTTAGTCCGTTAGCCTGTTAGCGTCTAATAAAAGTCTGTGGATAAAGTCTGTCACACCTGTCAGGTGATGTAGGTATTGTAGGTGAACAGGTGAGGACCTGTCAGGTGATGTGACTCGTACCTTCCTGAAGAACAGGGACAGCGAGCCTTTTCTCAGAGGACTGCTCGCTGGTTTGGCAGCTGGCTTGGTCACAGCTGATTGGACGGTTAGGGTGCCGGTCAGAGTCTGGGCAGACAGCGGCTGCAGCGTGGCTCCGCCCTGTCCGGTCACACTCACCTGGACGGGGATGAAGGTGATTCCTCCGCTCTCATTGGCTATACCTGCAGAGGTGAGGGTTTATTATTGGTCCTTATCATGTATCATTTCACAGTCGGCTGCATCTCCTCAGTGTCTCACCCTGCACAGGTATGGTGACCGTCTGCCCGTTGTTGGCGGTAACGGTGGCGGTTGCCATGGTGACCACAGTCTGCCCAGCTGGGATAGCTGTGACCAGGCTGGCCTGTCTGGTCTTGGTCACACTGGTTGGCGTTGTACTGGTGGTACTGGTGCTGCTGGTGGAGGTGACTCCGGTCTCACCGTCCACCGGGTCCACAAACAGACGGCGGCGAGCGGTGCCGGTGGGGGAGGAGCTGTAACGGTCCAGCAGAGTGGTGGGGGAGGGGGACACTCCTGTCAGAGGAGGAGGGAGGGGGGCAGAACACATTTGAAAAAAGTTTTTACAGTTATCTTTATGCTGACGAGGTTTGTGGCCTTTTTACACTGAACTAAATTTCTCCTTCTACGGTGTAAAAATGTTTGATTTGACACCTGGATCGTTCATGTGGGAAACTGTGGGAGGATTTACTGCAGAAAATTATATCTCCTTGCCAGAAATGTCAATTCTGAGTGGCTAACGTGTTTTATCAAAAGAGTAATACTACACGCACACGCACACGCACACACACACACACACACCTTTGACAGTGCTGTTGGTGTTGAGTTCAGGTCCGTGGTTCACAGGTGTGTTGGGAACGCTGCCTGTGCTGCTGTCATCGTTTTGTTCCAGGTACTGAGGAGGCATCACCTGAACACAACACGACAGACACACTGAGCCTCCTGCTGTCACTGTGTTAGAGTGTGCGGCGTTGCGTTCACTGACCTCCTGACAGGCTGGGACCAGGTCTTTGGCCCCACGGAGACTCTCCCACAGCGGGGAGTCTCTGGTCCAGGCCAGACTCTCCAGGACCTGCTCCTCCACCTGGTTCAGGTGCTT
>NW_019174672.1:414059-433376 GCF_002260705.1 Seriola dumerili
TGTGGTCTCCAACTCTCTTGGTCTTTGTATCATATGAAAATGAATGAAAGTCTGTGGCTGAGTGAGGATGCAAGAGAGACACTGAACTATGAAAACATATGACATGCTTTACAGAAACACCTGTAAGTGAAGATCAGTCTGTCACTTAAAGTATGAGGAACATTGACGGTGAATATGGTTTAGTAACGAGCACATTAACATCTCTTATTAATTCCCAGCATGCCTCACCCTCTTGTGGAAGAGCTTCTTGATGAAGGGTTTCCAGAAGTGCTCTTTGACCCCCTTGGCCTCCAGCACCAGCCCCTCATGCAGCTCACACAGCTGCTCTATGAAGCAGTACGGACCTGAGGACGGCCTGTAGTCCTTACTGCTGAAGTCCTCAGGTAGACCTGGAGCGGACGAGACAGGGGAGGACTGGTTACCAGGACGACCAGTGACCGGGTGACGGGACGTCGTTCACCCCTGAAACAAACTGACAAGTTTAAAGACTGAATTTTGATTTGATCACTGAGGATGACTCCTGTGAGGTGGGTGAACAGGTACAGGCGAGTCCCAGCAGGTGGTTTCATCTGAGGTGACCTCATCAACCAAGACATCTGAGGGACTTTACTAACTTTACATTTTCACACCGTGTTAATCTTCAGATTCCACTTTGTCTCTGTTTTCATTCATATTGTTTTATTCATATTGGCTCCTCTGCTGGAACAGCTTTCATTTCATCATGTGGAGAGGAGAAGTGAGTTTCCTGCCTCAGAGCAGCTTCCTGTCCACAGGTTCTCCAGCAGAATAAACAGTGTTTAGAGAAGGAGCAGAGGAAGCACGAGGTGTCAACAGGAAGAGAGGGCAGAGCTGATTCACGCTGCTGCAGCTGTAACTTTAGATTTATTTTACATGTTGATTTAGTGCTGTACAGGACTGATAAGCAGGCTTCCTACATGCCTGTGCTGATTTCAGTTCATGGTTATTTAATGTCATGTTTCACAACTCTGTGAGAAAAGCACTTACAGCTCTGAGACGTGTGTTTGACAGGTGGAAGTAAAACTGTAATGTGCTTCATATCTGATCACATTTATATTAAAATAATCTCTCACCACAGGAGCCACAGGAAACCTTCAACACACTCAATATGTTAAAGCTGCATTCACTCATTTCAGGCCACTTGGGGGCAGAAGAGACGAACTGTCAACATCAGAATATTGCCATCTTATAAAGTAGCTGTATTTAACCTGCTGGTTCTCAGCACAGTGTCTCTTTGAGCTCTGTGTTCGGTCTCCAGCAGCTGCTCTCAGATAGAGGACAGTGGCTTTAACAGCTGAGAACAGCCAGCTAGCTAACGTTAGCATTATCACCTGTGCAAATGTTTGAGTTCAGCATCAAACCTCATTCCTTTACTCACCAAGAGCCAATGTTATCTCTTGTTTTGCTTCTATTTCTATCACTTCTTTTCTTCTACTGAAGTTAGCATGCTAACCAGCTAGCCCCTGTCCAGCCGGCCCGTCACTTTCCGATACTGAGTCACTGTAGCACCCAGTGTGCTCTGAGACGTAGCTGCTCAGAGGACGTATTATAACCTCTTGTGTTGTAAATGCAACAATGGCAGAATCTCTTGGTGAGACTGGTGAGTAAACAGCAGTTAATGCTAACGTTAGCTATGTAGCAATAGAAAACTTACCAATAGCTAGTTTTTCTTGGTCTGATTCGAGGGTTTGAGGACACAGGGTCCGAATTGTTGAGTCCCTTGAGACATTTGTGTAATTTGTGATGTCGGTCTTTATAAATAAACTCTGACTTGACATTTCCTTCTCTAAAATGTTAGAGCGTGAAGGAGGAAGGTTACCTGTGTGCTGACGTCTTCTCCTGGTTACACCTGTGCAGCCTTTTCTATTTTCTACTGACCCTGAACTGGAGGTGGACGCAGCAGTGCAGAGCGGTACCTGTGAAGTCTGGGTTGAGCAGGTCTTTCCTGGCGTGGCACAGCAGAGCGTTGGTGAAGACCAGGTCCAGAGCGCACAGCAGCAGATGGTACGAGTTCACCAGGTCGTCACTGATCATGGGAAAGTTCCCTGATGAGAGAGGGGGAGAAACATGACGCCACATGAGGGAGTCTCTGTGTCTGCAGGCTATGTTGGCACAGCGCTCCACCACAGTGATCCTGCCAAGTCTACACAGGCAGGTCCAGACCACAGTCCTGTGTGTCAGATGCTCTGAGCTGAGGGGATGAAGGAGGATCCTGGCAGCAGAGAGAAGTGAAAGTGTGAACACTTCTTCTCCTCCTCAGTGAAAACCACCGAGGAGCTGCTCAGGATCAGACCACGGTTTGTTCCTCTCTTCACGTTCAAGTCACAGAGTCAATCATCGTACAGAGCAGGCTCCAAAAAAACAAGTTCTCAAGGTTTTTAAGACTCTTTAAATGTTCTGTCTGCTGCGACATTAACAAGGTTTGTAACACGTCTCTCAGACTGTGACTGTCTTCATTCAGTTTGCACAACATGAGCCACAATTAAAAATCTTAATTGCATGAGAATATTTTCATGTTTGTTTCCTGTATTTTATATTTTCAGACAAAATAACGTGTTAATATGTTGTTTGTCTTCTGTCAGATGTTTCACTGTGTGACTGTGATGACATGAGAGGAACAAGCTGCAGCTGCTGAGGCTGAACTGTCAGAATAAACCCTGAAATAAGATGAGAGTTTCAACAGCTCTGACTCACTCAAAGATAAATCTGTCAGTTCAATCGTCCTGTAGTTTCATAATTACAGCTAAAATATAACGTGTCAGTGGAAATCCCTGATCCAGATCCTCCTGATCCAGACCTGTCAGCGTGCAGTTGTCCAAGTAACGCCAGAGGAAACACAATCATCTCTTATAAAGGCCTGAAAGTGACTGGCAGCAGGATTTGACATGAAGTCGTCCAGCTGATCACAACGAGTCTGGACTTGGTCCCAGAGGAGACCAGAGACCACACACTGAGATCTGATCCCTGAGGGTTTCTCCTGTTTCCACTGACACAGCTCCACTGTGGGAGGAGGAAACATCAGTTTCAGTCTTGGACTGACGGATGCATTTACACCTTTTCAACATCTGGAGAGAACGAGTCCCAGACCAGCCCAGAGGTGGACTGAACCGATCTCAGTCCTTCAGTGCACACAGCGTGGGCGTGTCAGCACTTTACAGCAGACACGGAAACTGTGAATCTATCCATTATAGTCAGGTTGTGTTTCCATATAAAATAGGACCTGGACCTGGACCTGGACCTGGACCTGGACCTGAACCTGGACCTGACGTGGACCTAAACCTGGACATGGACCTGGACCTGAACTAACCCAGACCTGACCTGACCTGGACCTGACCTGGACCTGGGCCTGGACCTGGACCTGGACCTGAACTGACCTGACCTGACCTGACCTGGACCTGGACCTGGACCTGGACCTGGACCTGGACCTGGACCTGAACCTGGACCTGGACCTGGACCTGTGTGTGAGCAGCTGCTCGACTCTGAGTGGAGAAATGAATGTTCACCTTTAGCGTGGACAAACAGAACCCAGCAGAAGTTGAAGACCTCAGTCACGGTGCAGGGGTGGCGTCTGGAGAACAAAGACATGAGGGACACCGTCAGCCTGGACTGAAGACATGCTGATGTCTTATAGAGACAGACAGATTAACACAAAGACACCTGGAGGCTCAGAAACCCTCCAGCACAGGGCCAGGATTTCTGTCTCTGAGGGTTTAAAGTTATTTGTCACATTCTGGTGAGGTCAGAGGTCACGGTGTTTCACCTCTGTTTGCGGCTGCGGTGGACTCGGGGGGGCTCCTCAGACGGCGCCTTGAAGATGGCCTTGAAGATGGGAACGTACTTCTTGAAGATGACGGCCGACACGGTGAAGTTCCTCTCCAGCTTCTCGGTGCTCTGACGGAAGTCCTGAGGCAGGTCGGCCATGTCCTGCCACTTCTTCATCTTGTTGAAGAACTCGATCAGGCTGCAGGAGGAAGAGCGGGAAATCAACAGTCAGGGAGATGCTGCTGAGCACAATAGACCATTGAACATCTGGAGCTGGTGGACACAGCAGGGTCTGAGATGGATGTCAGGGTTCTGGTTTTGCAGAATTCAATATTTTTATTATTAGTCTGATGTCGTGTAAATGAACAAAACACCACCTGAAACATTAACCCCAGTTTCACCAGATCGGGATGTCTCTGACATGATATCAGCTGACGCTCTCATTTTGAGTTCAACTAGGTTCTTCAGTGTGAACTGATGTAAACTGGTGCAGGTTTCTGTGCTTCAGAGGAAATAAGGAGTTGTCTTCATGTATTTATATATTCATGAAATGTGTGTCAGTCTTGACTGAAATGTCCCTGGAAATATTTTTTTCTCTGAGGTCATGAGAGGTGGCGCAGACAGTCCTTCAGGTGGGTGCACAGATGCATTATGGGAGTACCTCATTTCTGAGCAGCGTAGGATTCTGGTCAGAGAGACGTAGTTCCCCTCAACGGTGCCTTTCCCCACCGTGGGCACCGAGGACCTGCAGGCCACGTACAGAGCACAGGCCAGCCAGTGCAGCTCACTGCCCTGCACCAGGAGAGAGGAGGCATTCAGAACAAAGGGGGGGGGGATAAGTGAGGGGGGGGCACAGAGCGCGGAGGAAATGGAGAAAGTGGAGGAGGAGGAGATAGAAGTGTGGTGGAGACAGGAAGAGAAAGAAAAGGAGAGAGACACAAAGATTATGACAAACAAACACAACAAACACCTTCTCATTCACAAACACTGTGAAACCTGTGTGCTGAACATATTCAAGCTGCAACTACTAATCATTTTCATTATTGATTACTCTGCTAATTATCATCCATTAAGTGTTTGATCTCTAAAATGTAATTCATGTCATGAAAACAGTGACAAGTGTTGTAATATCTGACATTTGTCCTTCAAAAAATGATTAAAACAATTAATGGATTATGATGCTGCTGATCAACCTAACTTTGATCAACTAATCAATTAATCAACTCACTGTTACAGCTCTAGAATATATATATTATTTCACCTTCAGTGTGTGTATTAATGGGTTGACAGAAGAAATTATTCAGATCCTTAAAGTAAAAGTATCGATGCTGTGATGTAGAAGTATTGAGGTATTAACTATAAAGTTAAAGTACTCACGATGCAGAGTGTTATACTGTTATATTTCAATATTATTGGATTATTACTACTGACATATTAATGTGTAAGCTGCACTGTGTTGTTGTCAAGGAAGGAATTAAGACTCTTTAATTAAATAAACTAAGTAATTCACAGTGATGGGGGCTAACTAGTTACATGTTCATTAAATTACAAAATAAAAAACTAATCTGCTACAGAGAAAATCATTGTAATTCAATGACAGTTAATAATCACAAGAGGTTGAATCTGAATATATTGTTTTCAGTAATACACTGATATGTAGAATATAACTGATTCTGCTGCTTTGCATCTTTTAACAGGAACTTCTTCTGTTGGTGTATCTGTGGGGTCGGACAGGTGACAGGTGTGAGCTCTAATAACACTCACTTCAGTCAGCAGTGTATTTTCATTATTTTCTTTTTTTAAATTATTCATTATGTCATGTATCCTTTTATTAGTATTCCATCTCATTTTACATCAATGTTTTAACTTGTTTTTATGTTTATTTTATTTTCATGTAAAGCTCTTTGTGCTACATTTCTTATTCAAATGAAGTTTATTATCATTATTATTAACATTAAATATGAACCTAGAGCGGGCACCAGCCAACTAAATGAATGGGACTGAAAAGTAATCAAATGTAATAATTAACATTACGTTGTTGAGGTTTTTAGCAGGTTAATTAGTATCTTTAACCTATTACATTTTAAATCTAACCTTCCCAACACTGATAATACCACACTATAAAAGATACTTCATTACAATTAAAAGTATTACTTACAAGGTGTACTTAAAGTATCAAAAGTAAAAATACTTATAATACAAACAAACTTTATTTTCATAGGCCAGACCCTGAGCATCTTATTCTATGAACTGATCATATGTTTAGTCTTTATCTGCACAGTTTCCACAGCTGTTTGATAAATGTAGTGAAATGATATTTAATAATATTTTAGTTTAAAGCCGTGGTTCAGTAGAGCACCTGAGTGGATGCAGTCAGGTGCTCCTCACCACAGTGCGGAGGGATTTCAGGCAGAGGACGGACTATAAATAACCTGAGGTTTATTTAATAAGCAGGTTCTGTCATTAATCATCAGTCTGGTGTATTAAGTTACAGTGAGACCATGTCAGAGCCCCTCCCCCCTCTGTGGCTGCAGCTGCTCATCATCATCATCATCACCATCATCATTGTTGTTGTTGTTGTTGTTGTCATCGTGTAATGTGACAACAGTTACTAACAGCAGACATGTATGTGTGTACATTAGGTTAGCATGTCACTGAGCTGGTTGTAGGAGGCTAACCGTCATATTTACAGCCGCCATGTTGAACGATATAAAACCTCAGTCTATTATTTTCTATTCATGTGTCTATTCTGCTGTGCCGTTAAAACGACAGAGAGCGGGTAACGGTCCAGTATAAGTTAGCATAGTCAGTGGGTTAACCTAGCTAGCACTAACGTATCGGGGAGCAGGCACCCGGGCTAAGCGGGAGCGGTAACGGGTACAGTAGCGGGGACAGTAACCGGCTGTAACGGGAGAGTTTGTATTCTCACCTCCAGTGTAAAGTTCCTGCTGATGTTCTCGTAGGTCTTCCACGCCTCGGTGCTCGCCTCCTCGTCCATATTCAGAGCCCGACACAGATCCTCAAACCCGGCTCGGGCTTTCTGCAAAAACTCGTCCTCGTCGCTCATTTTGCAGCTTCACGAACAAACCTAGCGAACAAAACGCGGGAACACCGGGTGGAGAGAGACACCGACTGGAGAAACAGACGCTGTTTACGCAGCTGGCTAACAAAATATCACCGTAGCAGTGTTATTACGGTGCTGTACGGTACACGGCTCTGTACAGTGTGGCCATTTAAATGTCCTTTGACTGACAGCTAGTATTCTGCGTAAACGCCTCGTACGTACGGAGACACAGTGAGACGTCACTTCTGTACGTATCATAGTTAGCGAATACGAGAATGAGCGTAACTCACCCCAGCCCACTAAACGTGCGTAGCTGAGCGTGAATGGGTGGGTCCGCCGTCACTCCAACCACTACTACTTCCGGTTGTTTTTGTTTTCAGTTGTCCTCCCGATTCAACAGGAAGTCCGTCTGATAAACCGTTAAATCTCTTAAATCGTGTTTTTTTAACCTACGATTATGGAAACGTCGTTAGTACAACTTTTTAAACATCTTTAGTTTATATTAATCCCTGTTCCCGCCGAGAAATCAGCCTCACAGACACAAAACTTGGCTGTGATCTCTTCACACACTAAACCATAATGAAACCGAGGGTTAGTTGTTAAACCAGCGGTGGGATAAGCATTCAGATCCTTCACTTAACTGAAAACACCAATATCACAATGTAAAAATATCCCATTAAAAGTAAAATTCTGCACTTTCTAATTAAGTTAAAGCACAATGTATTATCAGTTAATTTACTAAAAGTATTTGTGAGCTGAGCATTGGTGAACATGAACATGTAACCGCACCGATGAATCTTTTTTTCTCCAACAGAAACTGATGAGAGAGGTCACCTATGAGACCACCTGCCAGGATGTGTGTTTGTTTTAATCCTCAGCATTAGATTATTGTTTCCACTCTGTTTAAGTTATCTGATATGTTGAGTATTTAGATTTTTAATCATGTAATTTTGTTTAGACTGGCTGTCAGTGCTTGTTTGTTTGTTTGTTTGTCTGGACGCTGTTTGTGCATGGATGATTTTATGTGGACCCCAGGAAGATTAACAACCTCTCAGGAGAAAAATCCTCCTCTGATTCTGCAGACAGAGCACAGGTAAGTGTGTTCTCACCTGATCGGTCAACAAGTCAAAGTAAACTGAACAGGATGACTGTGGCCACTGTCTGTCCTCAGAACAGTAGTAAAGTTACCAGTTCTACACCTGATGTGTTATAACTGAATAGTATGAACAGGTAAACCATGTGAGAAGTTTAGAGGTGAAATGTCTCTTTAGTGGAACTGACACCAACTCACCTGACCTGATTTGATCGAAGATGTCACAAGGTCAAAAGGTTGAGAACATGTATTTGAAAACCTCAAGTGTTTTTATGTAAAATTTAAATACAAAAGTATCAGGTAAATGTAGTGCAGTAAAAATACAATATTATCACTTTAAATGTTCAGGTGTCACCACCTCCTTCCTGATGATGATGATGATGTTATTCTCCTTCTTCAGGTGGCTGCTCTTACAGCTGATGAATTCAGAGGTAACAGTCAGCTGATAACCAGCCTCATTTAATCTGGATCACAGACTCAGTGAAGACAGGAACCAGAGACTCAGAAGAATCTGGACTTGGTGGTTCAGGTCTCAGGTCTGTAAACAAACAACATGTGGTTCAGACTCGGAGCTGCAGCTGTGACAACTCTCCGTCTTGGTGTTTGTGTCTGTGACACCTGTGCAGGTGTTCCTGGAGTCAGTACTGCAGTATAGTCAACAGGTTATAGGTGATGGTGTCTCTGATGACCTCGGCGGTGCAGTACGTGTCTCCCTCACTCGACTCTGTGTCAGGCTGTCTTAGATAACTCTCAGAAGGAGCCATGTCAATGTTCCACTCAGGGAGGAAACTGTCCCCTCTGACTTCACAGATGTTGTGCAGGACGCAGCACGCCGCCACCACTCTGGGCATCATGGAGATGTCGATGTCGCTCTTCTTCAGCAGACACCTCCAGCGTCCTTTCAGCCGCGTGAAGGCGGCGTCCACCACGGAGCGGGCTGAGGTCAGGGTGTAGGTGAAGCGCCGGCGCTCAGGAGACAGCTGCTGCTCCTCGCTGTAGCCCTTCATCAGCCAGGGCTTCAGAGGGAACGAGGTGTCGCCAATCAGGTGGACGGGGATCTCCACCCCCTCAGACAGAAGTGACCTCTGGAAAACACACCCCAGTTTTAACTTTACATGGTTCCCCAGCAACCTCCCAGTTGTTTTTATTTTGTGTCACCAATAAAAAGATAAAATAATAATAATAATAATAATAATAATAATAATAATAATAAACAAAAACAAACAAACAACCAACCAAAAAAACTTTACATGGTTCTACATCCACCTGTAAACCATGACAGGGTTTTATACAGGCGGGCCCCCTCACCTGTCCTACATATCCCGTCTTACAGACACACCTCAAACATCAGCTTAAGTCACACCACGTCTGTGATCACCTTTAACTCAGTATTCTTACAGTCTTTCCTCTGATAAACTGAGACTGGTAACACCCCTGCTCACCTGTGTGTCACCTGTCCGTGTTCTCCGCGTCACGGTGCTGTGATGAGGACACTCACCTCTCTGGGGAACAGGTAACCGTCTGGGCGGTCCTCTGCCTTCAGGTACAGGTCTGAGCTGGACAGCACCGCGGCGCTGCTGCTGCTCCCGGGCCAGCCGGCGTACACATCAGTGAAGCTGTGAGGGACGAACAGACACCTGTTGACCGGAAGTTAGTTTACTTTAAATCGAACTCGGTACTGGACTCGGTCCTTACCAGAGGTTGTGGTCCACCACCGCCTGCAGGATGACGGAGTGCCACCCGCTCTTGTTGAGGTAGTGGTCGGGGTTATCCCTCGGAGGAGCGATGGGGATGTGAGTCCCGCCGATGGCCCCCGCACACTGCGGGTAGCAGCGGTCCTTGAAGGCCTGGAGGGTGTCGTCCAGCCGCGGGCCGCTCGGCAGCGACACGAAGCGGTGAAACAGCCGCTCCACGATGGCGGAGGACACCTGACGCACAATCATACACACCGTGGCGATTCCCACGTCGAACATATCGGCGATGGAGCGGTACTCCCCGGACCGCGCGAACCACCACAGGGTGATGGCCAGCCTGCGGCGCGGCTCGATGGGGACGCGGTAGTTTGTCCGGCGACGTTTGATAGCCGGGCCGATCAGGTCGAGCAGGTAGTCGAACGTCACTCGGGACACGCGAAACTGCGCCTTCCACTCCTCGTCGTCGAAAGCTTCGGCCGTGGCCCAGAGGTTCTGACCCGGCCTCCGGGCTCGGACCCAGACCAGTCTGCTGGTGGTGGAGAGGAGGCTGAGCGCGGCCGCGATGGAGGACAGCAGGAAGGCTCTCCTTCTCCGCAGGTACTGCCGCCGCCGCCACTCCCGCTCCATCATTTCCCGCCGCCGCCGCCGCCTCAAGGCGGCGGTTTGGAGCCGGTACAGCTCGAACATCTGGTGACCGAACCCCGGAGGAACCCCGAGGCTGAGGAGGGAGCAGAGCAACGCGGCTGTTGGGGCCGGGTCATCCCCGGGGTTCGGCTCCATCTTTGACCGCCGGTAAACAAACTGCACGTCGCTTTCTTCTTCTGGATTTCCGGCTGGTTTCCGGTAGACAGACTGCTACGGCTCATTACTGCCCCCACAGGCAGGGATTAGATTCCAACTCAGAGGATGTAACTGTCCTGATGAATTCAATCACTGCTGTCAGTCATTTCAGAGTCATCGTTTGAATAGAGTTTGAGTATTAAAGGAAAAATTAATCATTTAACTTCAGATGCACTTTTATATTATCTATATCAAATATCTACTACGGTGTGTTAGGGCCACACTGAGGAAAAAAACCTGAAATATCGAGAATAAAGTCATAATTTTACAAGAAAAAAAGTCATAATATTATGAAAATTAAGTTGTAATCTTACAGGAAAAAATCCTAATGTTATGAGAATAAAGTTGTAATTTTACAAGAAAAAAAAGTCATAATATTATTACTTTTTTCTCTTCTATATATCTGTCCTGTGGCTGTGTACCTGTGTTCATCGATGTGTGTTGTTAATGAAGAAAATAAATGGAGTCTTTTAATGAACTGGCTAAAAGAAACAGGTGCAGCAGGCTGAGAGTTTTGTTCTCTTTCCTGTTTCTTTTCCCCCGCCAACTACTGCTCCACGCTCTAGTCCACAAGATGGCGGCAAGCGCCTGTAAGCTGGTGCTCAAACTGCCAATAAGACCGGAAGAGCAACAACAGCACGCCTGTTTTTTTAGTGTGGCTATGGTTATTATGACTTTAGTGTGGGGACACAGTGGAGGGACGGAAATATGTATATTCATTTTTTTGAAAGCGATTGGATCAACAACATTGTAATGGAGAAGTTAAACCAGAAGGAGGCGGCAATGTCTCAAAATGGATGCCGACTGTCGTAAAAACCGGAAGTAGACGAAGAAGAGCACACCTGCGTAGTCCGTTTGGATGGCGGGAGTTACAACAGTCTTTCTATTAAAACTCAAACATGTATGAAGAGAGTTTCTATAAAGCATCCGTGTTGAAACAGGACTGAGAGCTGAGGAAGGTCAGGACTCACGAAGAAGAAACCTTCTGACTCAGGTGAGAGTGTGTGTCATAAACAATCAGTTAGACTCAAGATACCTGAGACTGATCAGTTAACTTATCACAGAACATCAAGAGAACGACATGTGAAGCTGTTGATGTTATATAAATCAAAGAAGATTTATGGGTTCATGAATTGTGATGAAGTATTTTAAACTACCTGTGTGGTTTATTTGTCCGTCATCAATGATGAAGTTCAGCTCAGGTTCCTTCATCTCTCTGGATCATCTCTGAGATGTTTGTTGGAGTCCCGTGGTAAACTCAGCTGATTGGACACACACCTGTTTATAAGGTTATATAGACACACACCTGTCACCTGCAGAGACAGGATTGTGTCAGGCTCAGTGACCTCCATCATTCTGATATGAAGAAGTCTGGAACCAGGACTCTCCTGGAGTGAGGGACAATGACTCTGAATGTCCCTGAGTTGCCCAGCCAGAGGCCTGACTTGAACCCAATCCAACATCTGGAGAGACCTGAAAACATCTGTCCACTGACGCCCACATCAACCAGACAGTGTGAGAGGATCTGCAGGGAAGGACAGGATGTGACATCAGACCCAGGAAGACTGGAGGCTGTGAGCACTGAGCTGCTGCAACCAGGGGCTGAGTGTCTGAATACTTCTGTCAGTGTGATACTTCAGTTTCTCATGTTTAACACATTTGCATAATGAGGTGTGACTTCAGATGATTTCAGTAAAAAACTTCATAACAACAGAGTAAAAGGCTCTGGAGACGTTCTGAATGAAATCTAAAGTAATTATGTTTCACTCGCTTTTATTTGTAATATTTCTCATTCTCAACCTTGTGTTGAGACTCTACGGGTCACAATAAATCTTTGTGTTAAAGTAAAGAAAGAATCATTTTATGATCAGGCTTATTTAAACTGGAGGATCCATTACATCAGCTCCGGATTATAATTCATCTCTCATCAGTGTATGATGTATGATGATGTGTCACTAGAACAAAACTCAGTGTTTGAAGGTGAACATTACAATCACTCCTGGGTCTGGAGGTCCTGAGGGGGATCTGGCTCCGAGTCCTTGCTGCAGGGTTCAGGTCTAAGATCCAGCTCCTCGATGACAAGCGGAGGTGTTGACAGTGCCGATGCTCGCTGACCTGCGGACCAGCAGGAGGTGCCGCTCCCGGCAGAGACGACAGCTGAAGCTTCAGAGGAATGTTTTGGTCTGGGAGCGTCCTCCGGCCCAGCAGCTCCTGCACCGCTCTGATGTCTGAGTCGGAGCCGCCGGAGTTCCCAGCATGCCTCTGACTGGCTCAGGTGGAGCGTGAGGCTGGGCCGTCTGCTGTGGGGAGGCGCGGCCTGCAGGGGGCCCTCTTCCTCCAGGCGACTGCAGCTCCAGACTCCAGAGACTCTGGTTCCAAACAAATGTCCACAAACAAAGAGTGGGAGGGGTGAAGCTGCAGGAGGACTCAGTCTGTGTTCATCATGAAGCTCATCATCTCCTGGAGCTGAAACTAAAAGTCCAAGGACAGAAAATTAATCTGCAACTAATTGATTTTACTTTTTAAGTTCCTATTTAAAAAAAAATAAAAAGCCAAAAATCAACAAATTACAGCTTCAACATGTGAATGTTGTTTTTCTTTCTCTTTTGTGATGTGAACTTAAACATCTCTGGGTTTGTCATCTTCATCGTTTTCTGACATCTGATAAATAATCATCAATAACAATGATCATTAGTTAGAGTCCCAGAGTAAATCATCTTACACTAGACATGATGTTGGAACATACAAGATTGGCGGGTGTGATCATTTACCTCTGATAACGATTGTTTGCATTATTGATGAATCCACTGATTGACTGAAGATATTGATGATGTCACGTCAAACCCTGGGAGAGAGTTCTCAGTGTCGTGTGGTCCTGACTGAACCTGTGCGGCTGTAGGTTGGTACCTGCTTCATGTGACATTATGTTTGTTCACCTGAAATGATGCGTTTGAGTTCTTGCCCTTCAAGTTGCCCCGTCACTGTGACGTCCAGTAAATCCTGTTAATCTGCAGAGCAAGCTTCACCCACCCACAGGAGTCCACCTGATGTGGTCTGAACTCAGAAGACCAAACACAAATCAGCATTTTAAATGTTAATTTAATCTCTTTTATAATTATTCTCTTTTAATTCTAATTTTAGCCTCGTTTTCTATCAAGTTTACTTCAGAAATTAAAGTTACTGTCCTAAAACTAGAGAAAACAGTTATCCAATCAGATTGTTGTTGTTGTCGTCTCTAGGCAGAGTAAAGGTCAGCACATTGGTCAGGACTTCATAACGATTTATAGGACTTCCTGAAGACTGAAGACCAGAACTATCAGACGGGGTTTCCCTCCTTCCGTCCAGGGGTTTACATCAGTAGATCAGGACTTCACTGTTTCATCATCTTCCTGGTTTGTGATGCAGGTAAATCTGAATTAATGAAACTGTTGTTTTCATGGTTTCTGTAAAGTGAACTGAGCAGTTGAATTGTGGAGAATCTGTCTGAGCTAACGATGTGTAGCAGAAGTTAAAATCTTTATGTCTCTATGTTGTGTAGCTCGAGCTTTAAACGTGTTCGCTGGTGACCAGGATCCAGACTGTTAGCTGTTAGTTATTAGCTGTTAGCGGTCAGTTATTAGCTGTTAGTTATTAGCTGTTAGTTATTAGCTGTTAGTTATTAGCTGGTAGCGGTCAGTTATTAGCTGTTAGTTATTAGCTGTTAGTTATTAGCTGTTAGCTGTTAGCAGTCAGTTATTAGCTAGTAGCTGTTAGCTCAGTCTGGTAACATGGGTCCGTCTCATCCCTGGTTGTTGTTCCGGTCAATGTGTGCAATGCTTCAGTCGGAGCTGGATCTGATAAACACCTGTGACCACTGACGGCAGTAGCCAGGTGTTGGGGATGTCAGTGGGTTTTTGACTGTTTTTAAGGGGTCCAGCCCCCCAGTCGTATTTTTGCCTCCTCTGTTTAAGCTTCATGTAGAAAAACATCAAAAACAACGAGACTCAGTCGTGATGACGGGGAAGTGAAGGGACGGTCAACAGGGGTGGAAGGCCTCAGTCCCACACTCAGGGTTCACCTCTGACCTGCGACACCAGGACGAGGTCACACTTCTGCTCGTACTGACCATGATGTCATGTCTCAAATCAAAACTAATCTTCATATGAAACTTCAGTATTTTTCTCCTCACTAGTTGATGAACTCTCTTAAAGTTTCAGCCACTAAAATGAGAATAAAACATCCACCTGCTGATGCTCAGGTTTGACGTTGTTCTTCCACTGAGCTGAACAGATCAGATTTACCAGGTAACAAAAGGAGATTTTAATAAAAATGTACTTAAATATCAGCAAGTTTATTTCTTGTACAGTTTCACTTTGTGTGCTGAATTTAAGTACAACAAAAATATGTAATAAAAGTACAAATTCTGCCTCAGTAGTACTTAATGTACTAAAAATAAGTGCACAAATTAGTACTAATACTTAAAGTGATATTTAGTGTATTCATACAAAGTAAAATGCCCCAAAAATGTTTTGCTGGTGCATTATTTTATAGTGTACTCTGAATGATTTACACTTACAGCTTTTAAAACAAAATATGTTAAGATGGTGAAGTGAACTTAAAGTGTATTAGTAATTAAAATGACTTCAGTGGTAAATAAGTGTCTTCTTCCAAATTACACTCATTAATGAGCAGTTAGTGGTTTCTTTTAGAGAGTGTTTTGATCGGTTCTCAAAAGGTAAAGTTCATTTCTTTAAGTTATTCTTCTGTGCTGTTATTGAGTGCACCTTGAACAATTTTAATTAACATACTTTTTTCCTTTTAATTTTAAAATGGAATTAATGTTCAGTCGGTGTTAAATACCTTTGGATTATTTAAAACCCTCCAGTTTCCACTGCAGTGTGTACAGTGTGTTTCTCTCCACACACACTGATGTCACAGTGAAGCAGCAGCTGACTCCAGGTGTCGGTGTCGTCCTTGATGACAGAAGGTGTAGGTGGATATTTAGTCTCGCTCACAGGTTAGCGGCGGCTAGGCTAACAGGATGCCACCTAGTAAAACACATGGAGCAGCTTCCTGCTGCGTGATATTCAACAGTAAGGGTCACTGGAGGTATGACTGCAAGCAAATGGCACCATCTGTCTGAGAGCTGCAGCCAGGCGTCCTGCAGGCTGCAGGAGGAAACTCAGCCCCGGTTTATTTACACCTCCAGTCTGACGCTCTGCGGGCTCCACGCCGCTACAGCAGCTCAGGTTTTATAGCTTCACTTCTGAAAACTAATCTCTTTTAATCAGAGCCGCTCCATTTATCAATTAATCAGCGGATGGAGAGTTAACTGCCAGCTACTGATAATCACTTAAATCAATTTACCTCATACAACAAACACTATGATTCACAGAGTTTCTCAGTCTTAGATCAAACTGAAGGTCAGAACGTCTGAACACATCACTTCACTTCACATCACACTACAAACCTAAACTCCATTATTATAGCGCCGCCCATTACACAGTCGGCTCTGTGCTGAGTCGTGGCTGGGAGCTTTCCTCTTGTCTTCATCAGTGGTTTAGTTCCTGTGCTGAGGATGAGGGTGAGGATGAGGGTGAGGGTGAGGGTGAGGATGAGGGTGAGGGTGAGGATGAGGGTGAGGATGAGGATGAGGATGTGGATGTGGATGAGGATGAGGATGAGGGTGAGGGTGAGGATGAGGGTGAGGATGAGGATGAGGATGTGGATGAGGATGAGGATGAGGATGAGGGTGAGGGTGAGGATGAGGGTGAGGATGAGGATGAGGATGTGGATGAGGATGAGGATGAGGATGAGGGTGAGGGTGAGGATGAGGGTGAGGATGAGGATGAGGATGTGGATGAGGATGAGGATGAGGATGAGGGTGAGGGTGAGGATGAGGGTGAGGATGAGGATGAGGATGTGGATGAGGATGAGGATGAGGATGAGGGTGAGGGTGAGGATGAGGGTGAGGATGAGGATGAGGATGTGGATGAGGATGAGGATGAGGATGAGGGTGAGGGTGAGGATGAGGGTGAGGATGAGGATGAGGATGTGGATGAGGATGAGGATGAGGATGAGGGTGAGGGTGAGGATGAGGGTGAGGATGAGGATGAGGATGTGGATGAGGATGAGGATGAGGATGAGGGTGAGGGTGAGGATGAGGGTGAGGATGAGGATGAGGATGTGGATGAGGATGAGGATGAGGATGAGGGTGAGGGTGAGGATGAGGGTGAGGATGAGGATGAGGATGTGGATGAGGATGAGGATGAGGATGAGGGTGAGGGTGAGGATGAGGGTGAGGATGAGGATGAGGATGTGGATGAGGATGAGGATGAGGATGAGGGTGAGGGTGAGGATGAGGGTGAGGGGGATGATGAGGGTGAGGGTGAGGATGGACGTTCATGTTGTTGAACAGGCGTCAGGTGACGTCCCTGCCCTGGTGGATGAGGATAAATGTTCTTTGTTAGGTGTCGTTACTATGGCGATAATAACTTGTGGTTGTATGGTGTGTAACTGAAATATAATGGGTAATAAACAGTGTCATGCTCTGACAGCGCAGGTGTAACTCAGATTTAACGTGTGTTGTGGTGAAGCAGCAGTAGGGGGCGCTCCAGGCAAAGCAGCAGGTTTGATTGTATTTTGAATGATGATGATGAAGCAGGTGAAGTGTGTTCTCAGGTCACTGTGTCTGTCTGCAGGAAGCTGTCACCACCATGTTTACTGTAGTTTACAGTGACACGTTACACTGTAAAAATACATATGAATTATATGTATGAGTTGTGCAGCAGAGGAAGGAAGAACAGGGACAGTCATTCAAACATCAGCTGTAATAATATCAAACGTAGAGAAAAGAAAAAGAGCTATAATAATGATAATAATGATAACAGTAATAATAATGAATCATGACAGTACTAACACTTGAAATGTGCCTGAGGTGTGAGACAGACCCAGTCACAAAATTCAATTTAAATAAAAGATATTTTTAAAAGTGTGATTAAAGAAGAAGAACGTTGAAAGTGAACTTCTACATTTAATAAAAACAACTTCCACAATAAGGTCAAAGAAAATCCTTGGAGCGCCTCATTAGATAAGAGTGAGTGTCAGACCGTCAGAGACCGTGATGAAACGTACGTGGAAGGTTTTGCTCGTGAGAAATGAATTAAAACATAAACGCAGCTGAGGAGGATTTACACAATGATTCATTCACATTTCCTGATCAGAGGAGTCACATCCTCCTAAAACCTGGTACTGAAGCGTTTGATGGTGTTTGACGTGTGGAGCAACAACATCACAACAACTGATGTATGATGAAACTAAGATACACAATCAGAGAACAACCTTTTCAAACGTGTTCAATGTGTTTTTATCTACAACAATAATATATATAATAATAATATAACACTGGGTTTTATTATGTTCCATCCAGTAAATGGGACTGAAACGTTGTTGATGGTTTTCATGTTGCAGCAGGTTGAACATTTTTCATCCAGAAATGAAAGAGTGTGTGTGTGAGAGATGAACACGGAGGAGCGTCGCTGGTTTCCAGTAGAACAGAGGGTCAGACAGTGGGAGCAGACTGGTTCAGTCCCAGTGGCTGCAGTGGGGGACTCGCTGGGGACACTGGTGTATTTTGAGGGACAGCGCGTTACAGGGAGCTGCCTGCTGGTCTGCCTGTGAGCCCAGCTGTTGAGGCTGATTGGGGGGGGGGGGGGGTGTTGAGTGGCATCGCCACGCGACATCTGCCAGTCGTGGGGGTTAGACGGCCCACGGCTGGGCCTCACGCCGCCGCGCTGACATGCTCCGTGTTGTCTGACAGCGTTTAACTCTGTGTAAACACACAGCTGGAAGCATGAGCTCACAGGCTGGGGGGGGGGGGGGGCTCTGACCTCAGGCAGTCAGCTGGTGTTTACCTGAACTCTGTTACACCCACTGATCCAGGTGGGTCAGAACCTCAGACCAGAACCAGACCTCTGTTGTTCATCCATGTGTATTATTATTGTTCATTGTGTTAAACAGAGAGAAACTGAGCAGCTGTGGAGGAAGAGGAGGAGGAGGAGGAGGAGGAGGATCGGCCTTCAAAGCTGAGCTCTATCTAAACTGATCAATACCTTGTTTCCTCCGATCACTGTGAGTCCTGAATTATTTACTGTATATCTCAACACACACACACACACACACACATGCACACACACAGACACTTTTTTTAGTGAAACATTTTTTTTAATTCAGATGTTTGATTTAATTCAAGTGGATTTTAAAATGATATAAATGATTAAAACCTATTTTTTCCTAAGGAGCCTCACACTATCAAATCAAATAAAACACATTTACACATTCAATTAAATTAAGTAAAAATGGAAAAAGACAATAAACAAAAAATTTTGTGTTGTAGAAAAATAAAAACAATATAATAATGATAATAAATAAAATCCAGATGTTTATAAAGTGAAAATGTAAATTCTGTAAATTGAGGATTGTTTGTCGACTGCACATTAATGACATAAGATCTCATTATATGAATAATTAAAATGAACGAACACATGAACATGAATCTGATTCAGAATAAAAATTAAACTGAAAATTCAAATAAAACCCTTTGAAAAGAAAATAATAACGGTATAATAATAATAATAATATATAATAATAATATATATGTATATATATTATTATTATATGTATATTTATTTATTTTTGTGGCGGGTTGAAAGAAACTTCACAGCCGACAGATGAACATGAATAATCTATATGAATATATAGAATCCTCCTCCTGAAACATCTGGTCTGCCTGAAACATCTGGTCTGTCATCTGACTTTCCCTCCGACACAGTGAGAGATGTAAACCTCTGGACCTGGACCTGGACCTG
>NW_019174672.1:433518-436654 GCF_002260705.1 Seriola dumerili
CTCCCCCTCCGACACCGGGACCGGTGCAAGCCCCTGGACCTGGACCTGGACCTGGACCTGGACCTGGACCTGGACCTGAATCTGGACCTGGACCTGGACCTGGACCTGAATCCAGACCTGGACCTGGACCTGGACCTGGACCTGAATCTGGACCTGGACCTGGACCTGGACCTGGACCTGAATCTGGACCTGGACCTGGACCTGGACCTGGACCTGAATCTGGACCTGGACCTGGACCTGGACCTGGACTCCACCTCCTCTGAACTCGTCCATCCTGTGGAGGGGAAACAGAAGAGCTGCAGCTGAGGCGGGTCCTCGTCCACTGGTTTACATTAGGGGTGTCCAAACTACGGCCCGCGGGCCTGTTGGCTCTGAGCGGCCTCATTCACAACAGGAAACATTATATGAACAATAATATTTCTATATTACTTTTGTATGAACATAATGAGAAAATGTCCTCGACACATATTTTAATTTTCTGGTGTCGAGGTAGAAAAAAGAAAAAAGCTTTGTCTTGAATTTGAGGACGAAACAGTTTCATGTTGACGACATCTGATGTTTTTGAATGGAGAGATGTCACATGGTGTGAGTCAGAGAGAGATGCATTATGGGTTAAAGTGTGTTGGTTAGTGCAGTTTGAGCTGCAGGAGAGAATGAGCTCGATACATTAAGATGCAGTTTCCTCATGAACACTACGTGTCACTGTACAAAGCCTCCAGTGTCTTTAACGCCAAAGATCCAGACCAGGACTGGGAGGTCTGGGTCTCATGGCGCCTCAGTAGACCCAGGTCTGTGGAGAGGAAGCCCGAAGAAAAGCTGAGAGCTCAGGACGTCACTGACTGTGACAGTTGAGTTGATTCTGCTCTGGTGTTTCACACCTACAGAAATCTGAGATTAAATGTACGGAGCTCTACCGGCTCGCTGCCCAGTAAATACATATAGAAATACAGAAATCTTGTTGTTGTATCACGACAGCTGCAGAGATGACAAACAAAATAAACACTAACTTCACTAAACTGCAGCAGTGATAAGCTCCACAGGCTAACAAGCTAGCAGGCTAATGAGCTAACGAACTAACGAGCTCTCTCAGGGATGTGATGGAGGAAGATGTGATGAGACAGAAGACGAGTCCCTGGAGAAGAGGTGAGAGTCAGAGGACATCTGTCTGCTGGAGACACTGAGACGTGAATGGACTGCAGGAGACTGATGAAGATGATGAAGATGAAGACATGACAGACATGATGATCATCATGTAGAACCAGCTCTTCACCTGTGATCTTCTTCTTCCAGACAGACTGAGTCTGAGTTCATCTGCTGCACGTCCAGCTTACCTCATTCAGCAAGAATTCAACAGTTACAGGAAGTTTTACTTTGAAAATTCAAAATTTAAAAATAAAATCTGATTCATTATCATCATTCATCTAAAAACTCTTTCTCTTCTCTTTCTTCTCTCCATAATGAAAACAACGTTAGCAAACCACAAATAAACATGAGCTGCTCTGCTCAGGAAGAATCAGGAAGTGACTTCCTGTCAGTCCTTTCAGTTTAAAGTCACTGACTTCCTGTCAGTCCTTTCAGTTTAAAGTCACTCTGAGTGCAGTGTATCACGATGTTTTACTGTGAAACTGGAGGATTCTCTATGAAGTTGTACAGACTCTGTTTCTCTCGCTGCGCTGGCGGCCATTTTGTTTTCAGGTTGTCCGCCTGTCTCGTGGACACGATATCTCAGTAACACCTGGAGGGAACTTCTACAGATTTGGAACAAACATTCACTTGGACTCGAGGATGAACTGGTTCGATTTTGGTGGTCAAAGGTCAAAGGTCAAAAGGTCAAGGTAAGAAAACACTTTTTAGTCATAACTCAAGACAGCAATGGTTAATGTTTTCTCTGACAAACAGGAAGTGACCTGGAGGAGGCGGTGACTCTAGTTCCTCTGGTTTCTCAGTGGATTTCTGGAGCTTTATTGTGGAGGGACATCCTCAGGAAGTGATGTCACACTGAGTCTGAGGGTTGGGGTGTTCTACCTGAGCTGTTGTTGTTTATGTTGTGATGAGAAGAATGTCATGTGATCAGTTTTAATAAAACTATCTTTAATGATTGTTGATGTTACAAACTTTCATCTTATCAACATAGAAAAACAGTCAAATTGAAGATTTGTGTTTCTAGATAAAAGTCTGTCATTGATCGATACCCCCCCCCCCGCCCTTCAGTCCAATAAATAAAGAGTTTAAAGGGCGTGGCTCTCTACGCGTTGGTCATTGCCTTCTTCAGCTGGTGCAGCTTGCAGTCTCTGGCGGCGGCCTCGGCTCGCTGCAGCATCGTCTGCTGTAATCCGTTCAGATGTGAGGGGGGGCCGTGCAGGGGCCCCAGGGGGCCGTAGTTGGAGTATCCGGGGAGGAAGGGGGAGGTGTAGTAGAGGTGTCGGGGCAGGGCGGAGCTGTGGGGGAATGGGGTCCGTGGCGTGGAGCTGGGGGGGGCCGTGGCCTGCTGTCCCGCCCCCCCGCTCTGTGAGGAGTCATTACATCCTTTAGATTTGTCCGAGGACGTGGCGATCTCAGCCAGGGACCACAGTTTGGGTTTAGGGGCCGGGTTCGGCCCATGGATGGAGCTGCAGGAGTCCCCACGCTCCTTGGAGGGGGGGCTCGACGTGCGCTCCACCTCCGTCGCTCTGAGCAGCCCCAGTGGGGGAGAGGTCGCCTTGGAGGTGGGGCCCGGGAGGAGGGGCGGCCTCCGGTCCCCCGACTCCTTAAAGTTGGAGTCAGTGAAGCCTCGGTCAGTGTCGCTGTCGTCTCTGTACGGCAGCCCGCAGGGGTCCAACACCGAGGGGGGGCCACGGCCCGCTACACAACAACAACAACAACAACAACAACAACAACAACAACAACAACAACAACCAACAACAACAACAACAACAACAACAACAGGTCAGCAGGAGAGTCTCTCTCTCTCACACACACACACACACACACACACACACACACACACACACACACACACACACACAGACACACGCACACACACACACAGACACACACACACATGCACACACAGACACACAGACACACACACTCACACACACACACACACACACACACACACACACACACACACACACACACACACACACACACACAC
>NW_019174672.1:436719-441069 GCF_002260705.1 Seriola dumerili
ACAAACACAAACACAAAAACAAAAACAAAAACAAACACAACAGCACAGCAAGAGACTCTCTCTCTCACACACACACACACACACACACACACACACACACACACACACACACACACACACACACACAGACACACAGACACACACACACACACACAACCAGAGCTACAAACATAAAATGATCCATCTGATATTTTAATCAATGATCAATAATCAATAATCTCAGTCCTTTTAAAAAAGGAAAAACAGAATTTTCTGAAATGTGAAATTTTCTTCTGAAAACTGAAAAAACTGAATGGATGAAAAATCAAACGTCAGACAGAAAATAATAAAAATAATAAATGTAATTAACTGTGAAACAAAATGTAAAAACTGAAAGTTAAAGTGACTAAATGTTTTTATTATTTTACCTTTTTAAATCTGTTATTGAATCTTATTCTCTGATTTTTCCTTTCAGCTCATCAGTCTGAACCGCACTCACCTGTACAGGTGCTGTACAAATAAAGTTTGACTGATTGATTGATTGATTGATTGATTGATTGATTGATTGATTGATTGATTGATTGATCGATCGATCTCCAGGAGTGAAGCAGATTTAATGACAGACTGATCATCATATAAAATATTAAACACACTGATCATCTCTCATTTTAATAGAGATTTACAGCTGTTAATAAAAGACTGGAGGTTTATGATGTATTAATATATGAATATAAATATAATAACAATAATAATAATAATAACTTTGTTATTATTGATAATAATAATATGGGTGTCAGGGAACAGGAGCGCTGTCCGTCAGCTCTGTGGTTTAAACAACAGACTTGAAGAAAAGACAAATGATCTGATCAGTTTGTGAAACGTAGGAAAGTGAGAGTGACGGTGTCTCAGTGATGATCAATACGTCTGATCAGTGAGGCTTCAGTCTTTAGTTTCAGCTGATGAACAAGTGATTGGTTTATTAATTAATCAGTATTAATAATTGATCAGTTGTTTTGTCTCAGATTCATTTTCCTGCTGAGGAAGGAAATGGAAAATATTTCGACTGATCGATTAATAGTTTTGAGGTTTTATTCTGTTGCTTTGTGTTTAATGTTGAATCTGTGTGTGTGGAGAAGTGATGGATGGACTGATGGTTGCAGCTGGACAGATGAGTACAGATGTTTACAGGTGTGGACAGATGAGTACAGATGTTTACAGGTGTTCACGGAGCTGCAGCTCAGTCTCCCTCCTCTCACTCACCGGCCTCGCTCTTCGTCTCGGCCTCGTCGTTGCTCGTCTTCATGGGCTCCTCGTCCTCGTCATTGCGCTCCAGGTCGATGTTGTCCTCGTCCTCCTCGTCCTCGCTGCGGTTCCTGGGCGTCCAGGTCATCTTGTTCTCCTTCTTCAGCCGCCGGCGGGCGTTGGCGAACCAGGTGGACACCTGAGTCAGGGTCATCTTGGTGATGATGGCCAGCATGATCTTCTCCCCCTTGGTGGGGTACGGGTTCTTGCGGTGCTCGTTGAGCCAGGCTTTCAGCGTGGCCGTGGCGTCCCGCGTGGCGTTCTTCCTGTAGGCGGGGTCTCCGTACGGGTAGGGCCCCAGGCCCCCAAACGGGTGGAAGTCCAAGGAGCTGGAGATGCCTGAGGACGGGTCGTAGCCTGGACTCTGGAACAGGAAACAACAATTATTATTTATGATGAAATTATTATTATTATTAAATTATTATTATTTATCATCAACATAAAAACAAAGTGATTTTATAAAAATTTCAAGGTCGGTTTTTATTTTTCACTTTTTAAAAAAAAAATATTTTCTGACTGCAAGACGTGTGAGTGTGTGAGTGTGTGTGTGTGTGTGAGTGTGTGTGTGTGTGTGTGTGTGTGTGAGTGTGTGTGTGTGTGAGTGTGTGTGTGTGTGTGTTTCTTGGCAGCTCTCTCTGAGCAGCAGCTTCTTAATCTTAATGGGACTAACGTGGTTAAATAAAGGTTGAATTAAAAACCAAACAGACAAACAAAATTTAATTTGCACAGTTCAGTTAAAACACGTCATTTAATCACATTCTGTGATATTTAATATTTAAACACAGTTCTTTAATTTATAAATGAATAAAAGATAAAATGTTTTCACATCTCTCCAACACAATAATATGCAGTTGAATTAAACTCATTTCTAAAGATCACAGAAACAAAAAAACATTGAAATTAAAAATCAAACGGATGAAAATAAAATTTCAGCTGCTGAAAAAATATTTAATGAGAAAAATAAACAATAATTTGCAACTGAAGTTTTTTAATTTAATGTAATTTTTGTTTAGATAAATGTTCATCTGCTCAGAAAAGACTGCAGCTGTTTTATTATTATTATCACAATTATTACCAACATTTACTCATTTATTTATCATTATTATTAATGTGTGGTTATTATAAACTCAATGATCAACACGTTCTCCAGTAAAAACTTCAATTCTTTCTCTGTAAAACTTCTAATAAATCATTTCTGTCACTGAAGAGACTTGATGATGAAACTCTTCTTTACAAAAACTCACTGTTTTATTTTTTTAGCCGTTAAACTTGACGACGCGGCTTCTCTGAGATTCTTTTTCGCGCCGTTTCGCTCCAGCCCTGACACCTGCTCATCTTCCCGCCTCATGAAGCAGGTGAGCTGAGCGGTTCCGACCCGGTGCGGACACTCACCACGAAGGAGTTGAGCGTGGCGGCGGCCCGGGGCTCCCCGCCGTACGGGAGGTGGGAGCTGAATCCGGGAGACGTCGCTGGTCCCGAGTACGGCGCGAAGGCAGAGCCCGAAGAGGAGCGGCCCAGCTCCTCCGTCCGCGGGCCTAAGATGACCCCGGAGCCGAAGGACGGGCAGGAGTGCAGAGCCAGAGACACGGACGGCTGGAAGAGGAAACCCTGAGGATAAGCCATGATGGCGCGCACGGAGCCGAACTACTGCGCGCGGGCGAACTCACATCGGAGAAGAAAGCGCGCGTCGTTTCCCCGGGACGGCGGGAGAAAGAGACGAGGAGGAGGAAGAAGAGGAAGAAGAAAAGGAGGGAAGAGGAGTTTTAACAGCGGAGCGCCATCCGGGAGCATCGCAGGTGGCTGCCCGTTCAGTTTGTGTTTCTGCTGCTGCAAGTTTCCCGCCGCTCCCGCTGCTGCTGAACTGATCACTCTGAACCCCGCCGGCAGAGAGAGAGGGAGGGGGGGGAGGGGGGGGGGGGGAAGAGAGAGGGAGACAGAGAGGGAGACATGGGGGAGAGAGGGGGGGGAGAGACGAGGGAGAGAGGAGGGGGGGGGGAGAGAGGGAGAGAGAGGGAGGGGAGAGGGGAGAGAGAGAGAGGGAGACAGAGAGGGAGGGGAGGGGGGGGAGAGAGAGAGGGGGGAGACAGGAGAGGGAGAGAGGGGGGGGGGGATAGAGAGAGAGGGAGGGAGGAGGGGAGGGGGGGGGGAGAGAAGGAGAGGGGGGGGAGCATCTCTCAAGAGAGATGGGAGACAGAGGGGAGAGAGAAGGGGGAGAGGAGGAGAGAGAGACAATCTCTCAGAGAGAGAGGAGAGAGAGGGGGGGGAGGGAGAGAGAGGGAGACAGAGAGGGAGAGAGGGGGGGCGAGAGGGGGGAAGAGAGAGGGAGACAGAGGAGAGAGAGAGGGGGAGAGAGGGAGGGGGGGGGGAGAGAACGAGAGGGAGAGAGAGAGGGAGACAGAGAGAGAGGGGTGGGAGGGAGAGAGGGGGGGGGAGAGAGAGCATCTCTCAGAGAGAGAGGGAGACAGAGAGGGAGAGAGAGGAGGGGGAGAGAGAGCATCTTTCAGAGAGAGAGGGAGAGAGAGGGGGGGGGAGAGGGGGAGAGAGGGGGGGGGAGAGAGAGAGGGGGAGAGAGAGAGAGGGGGGGGGAAGTCACTGTCAGCTCCACCTCCCACAAACACTCAGACTTTTTCTCCTCTCCTGCTGTTTTAAACAATGGAGCCAAAACACACAATTAAAACAATATTATAACATGATATATCATGACTTTTCCCCAGGGATCTATATATCTATCATCTATCATCTATCATCTATCTATCAGTCTATCTATCAGTCTATCAATCTATCAGTCTATCTATCAGTCTATCATCTATCTATCTATATATCTATCATCTATCATCTATCAGTCTATCTATCAGTCTATCTATCAGTCTATCTATCAGTCTATCAATCTATCAGTCTATCTATCAGTCTATCTATCATCTATCAATCTATCAGTCTATCTATCTATCATCTCTCTATCATTTATCTATCTATCATCTATCTATCAGTCTATATATCTATCTATCATCTATCTATCAGCCTATTGATCTATCTATAGCTGCAGTGTGATGAACCTCAGAATAACCTGTT
>NW_019174672.1:441094-444591 GCF_002260705.1 Seriola dumerili
AATCTATCAGTCTATCATCTATCAATCTATATATCTATCATCTATCAGTCTATCTATCAGTCTATCAATCTATCATCTATCAGCCTATTGATCTATCTATAGCTGCAGTGTGATGAACCTCAGAATAACCTGTTTTCATTACTATTACTTTCATTACAGTCTAAACCTTTTGGATATAAAATGTCATTTGATCCTTAGAGACATTTGTGTTAAACTGTGTCATAATTAGTCAAAAACGTGTCTGTGAGGTCACACTGACCTTGACCTTTGACCTTTGACCACCAAATTCTAATCAGTTCATCCTTGAGTCCAGGTGAATGTTTGTGCCACGAGAATGAGACGGACGTATGGACCTGAAATCAGTGATCAGACCAGTGATCAGACCATCAGTGATCAGACCATCAGTGATCAGATCAGTGATCAGACCAGTGATCAGATCAATGATCAGTCCAGTGATCAGACCATCAATGATCAGACCATCAGTGATCAGACCAGTGATCAGACCAGTGATCAGACCATCTCTCTCTGAATCCATCACTTATGATCAGGTTAATTAAAGTAGAGTTGGAGGTGAATTGAAGCATATTGTCTCAGGACTTTGTGGCGAAGCTTCGGGGCTCTGTGCCCATCAGTCCGGCCCTGGAGCCTCTGGCTGACTCAACAGATCACATCTCATATCAGATCCAGGACTGACTGACTCTGATACCAGGAAAGACTCGTGGGTCGTGGGGCAGTTGCTGGCTTTGCTGGACTGACTAATGGAAACTACTGATTAAGGGAAGTGTTTGTTCTGACTCGTTTACTTATTTTGTTTGCTAATGTTATTACAGCTTTTTAAATCTATTGGATCCGATCGTCAGGTCTTTCACTTCATTTGTCCTTTTCTTTTAGGCTCGTGATTGAGCAGGTGGGTCATTGTTACAGTATCTGCTGCTTTTCCAAAGGACTGGAGCTCTAAACTGTTTACTGCTTGTTACCGTCCCGATCATGTGGATCATAGAATAAGCAGTGGTCTGCGGTGGATTGTGGGTAGTTTGATGCCCTGGAAGCAGGTTATTAATCCTTTTCTCACATTCACATTCAGTGTGTCTGTGTGCTGTTGGGTGAACGCAGGCTCCTCAGGTGAGGCCGGTGTTTAAACTCACAGCCTAATCTGATTTGTGGCTCCTATAAATAGCAGAGTGGTGACTGCAGGACGGCTTTCCTCTCAGCAGGGGAAGAGTGAAAGTGCCGTTTCTCTCCGTCCCTGAACCCAGCTGAAACCCGACGTCTGTGTTTATGATGGAGTCGCCGTGTGGTCGTTCCTCCGGCTGAACAGACTCAAGTTCTCAGACGAGGCTCTGCGGCAGGGATTTCCAGATTTCCAGGTAAGAGCGGAACCGGCTCGGCCTCCAGGTCGCAGGCCGGGCTGACGGCTGCTGTCAGGAGCTTCATTGATTAATTGCTGTTGATCCTAATTAGTGAACTATCCAGCATCTATTTAAGGTGGCTGACCTGCATGTCTAGCTGGTCTCAATTAGTGTTTTAGGGTTGCAACCAAATGTTAATTTCATTGGTGATTAATCTGTTGATTATTTCATTGATTATTTGTTTAGGTAAAAAAAAATCTGATCATATCATGACACTTGAAAACAGGATCATCATCGTCGTCATCATAGATAATCATGTATTAATCATACTTTTAGTTTTGGGACTACAGTTCCCATAATGCTTTGGTTGATGTAAACAGGAAGTATGATGTTGCCGTGGACTCAGTGAGTTAGTTTGGTTTCCCTGCAGTCAAACTGTCATTAATGAATGTGATCAGCTGTGATCAGCTGCGATCACTTCCTGTCTGCAGTGTGTCATGATGTTCTGTTTCACTGATACTGAAGGAAACTTCCTCAGGAAGTGAAGTCACATGTTCAGCTCTGACATCTGAGAACCTGGAGCCACTAAAGTGTTTGGCATTTTTACCTGAAAAACAACAATCGATTATCAAAATAGTAAAAGATCAATTTCCTTTTTGATTGATTGAACAGCAGCTACAAAACATGCAGATTTTGCAGTTTCCACTTTCTTTGTTCCAGCTTTTATAGCTGGTTTTCATGGACTTGTTTAAAGTGTGGAGGTGATCATCCAGCAGCCAGCCCAGTGTCTTCATAGATGAATGATGGTATTTGGATTTCAGCAGGACCGGCTGTGTTCTCACTGACAGTTTGGTGCTGAAGGTGAGACGAGACGACGTTTTAATCCAGAACTTTTTTAACTGGATTCACGTTTAACTAACTGACTTTGACTGAAACACTTTGTCTGCAGAAAGATCATCTCATTAAAACCAGTCCTCTTCATATTTTCCTGAGCTGTGATTGGAGGAGGAGCCTGTAACCTGATGCTAAACGAGTATTGATTTGGGATAATGAAGCCTGAGTAATGTGAAAACATTGTCCTTAAGGAGCTTCTCTAAGCTCATCATGAGCCTGACTGCACTGGGGGGTGAAATGGAGCGAGCCTCTCTATCTGAGCTGCTCCTCTGCAGATGGGTTGAGCAGATTAGTCGGTGGCATTTTCACGCTTTTTTAAGCATCTTTCATTAAAGCGCTGCACGGCGGCGGAGGTGAACGCACCCCTCGCTCTCCTCTGCTGGAGAGGCCCATATTAAACACAGCAGCCTCCTGCAGGAGGAAGTAATGGCTCGGAAAAGCTCGGATGACTCTTTCATCATCGCCCGGCCGAGACCCCCGGTAGGCCTGCCCATGAAATGACACTGCGCTGAGGTTTTATCATATCAAAAAGTTATGTTAACAATTTGCATGTACAAAGTTGAATATTCAGGGAAATGTGCGGCGCAGCTCGCTCCGTATTCTCCACGGCACCGACTCTTTTGTGAAGATTTTCACATGAAAGAAAAGCTCGTTTGTTTTCCCCCAGCAGCTCATAAATTAGCTCAGCCCGTGGGCCAAGTGTCCAGAGGTTACTTAAAGACAGTGTGTTTAATAAATTGGAAAACACTCTTTTTAATAGTTATTATCCAAGTATGAAAACAATTCTTGTTATCTGCTCAGTAATTACCACCCCGGGGATTTCTGCATTAACTGTTGAAATGCAGCTGTGAAGAGGCTTCAGAGAGACGTCTGAGCTGAGGCCGTAAACTGCTGCTCATCAATCTGTCCGGACCAGACCGGACCAGGACCGGACCAGGACCAGACCAGGACCAGACCAGACCAGACCAGGACCAGACCAGGACCGGACCAGACCAGGCCTAGTTCAGTGTCCCAGGCTTCAGCTTCATGGACAAAGCACTGACTGATGAGACCGTGTCAGTTTAAGATTTGAGGACTGATGAATGTGAAGAGTGTGAGAATGACATCACCAGCAGTAAAAAGACAACATCTGTTTACATCTGTTCTCCTGGTGCTCACAGCTGATCGGTGCTCGTGTGTCTAATGTTATTCCTCTGCCTCCTTTAGTAATAATGACACATGGAATCAAAGTAGTTTATTTGCTGTAATGGAGGA
>NW_019174672.1:444616-456835 GCF_002260705.1 Seriola dumerili
GGACCGGACTGGACCAGGACCAGACCAGACCAGGACCAGACCAGACCAGACCAGGACCAGACCAGGACCGGACCAGACCAGGCCTAGTTCAGTGTCCCAGGCTTCAGCTTCATGGACAAAGCACTGGCTGATGAGACCGTGTCAGTTTAAGATTTGAGGACTGATGAATGTGAAGAGTGTGAGAATGACATCACCAGCAGTAAAAAGACAACATCTGTTTACATCTGTTCTCCTGGTGCTCACAGCTGATCGGTGCTCGTGTGTCTAATGTTATTCCTCTGCCTCCTTTAGTAATAATGACACATGGAATCAAAGTAGTTTATTTGCTGTAATGGAGGAGAGGCTCAGTTTATTGGAAGTGCTCCTCCTCTTCCCCGCAGTTCCTGAGCAGCCGGGAAACCAGAGCGGCTCGGTAGACTGTCTGTAACAAGAGGTCTAGTCCTAACACCGTCCAGACCTGAACCAGGTTTATACTCTGATTGAAGACAAGTCTCTAAATCTACAATCTGCAGCTGTAAACACCTGCAACAGCTAATGGACACATGAATTTCCCCTAGGGGATAAATAAAGTATCTATCTATCTATCTATCTATCTATCTATCTATCTATCTATCTATCTATCTATCTATCTATCTATCTACATATATATATACACACTCTGTTGGGAACTGTGATCACTCAGTCAGTCAGTCAGGGACATTCTTGATTATAGGTTCTGGCCTGCTGTTGTGGTCCAGCCAAAGAGACTGGTCTGTAACAGGACTCGTGGTCACGTATGAGGACAGTACATAGTACACACTGTGAAAAGATCCTGGTCACTGAGTTTGTTGGATCTTGGCTCTTTCAGAACCAGACTCTCTATCGACGGTCGAAGACTCTCGGGACGATGGAGAAAGTTTTCCAGGAATTCCCTGTGGACGATGAGCTCCAGCGCTCCAACACTGAGCTGACACAAGAAGAACAGGATGTGGATCCACCTCAGGACCACGACCAGCAACCCCAGAGCCCTGAGAGTGTCAAAGAGGAACGAGTAAGTCTTTACTCTGTTCTGGATGAAGTGGAGGCCAAAGACCAGACACAATGTCTCCCAGATCCACCTGAGGACCAGATCCAGGTTCAGGGCGTGAACCAGGATCCACCAGAAGTCCATGATGGTCGTCAGCGAGGTGGAGTTTTTACTGAGTCTGGTCCGTCTGTGGTCGATCAGGATCTGTTAGGAACTGAGCAGATCCAGGACCAGCGTCAAACAGCTGATCTGGACAGAGGTGAGGAATAACTGTTAATTCAATATGTATGTTGTAATAATAATAATAATAATAATAATAATAATGATTATTTATTATCCTTTATTATCCTGTCCAAGGAGTCTGATCCTCCTCTCTCTGTTTGCCCCAAGCTTCTCCTCAGGATCAGAACCAAGCTGAGCATCGGGACCAGGACCAGGACCAGGACCTGATGACTGCAGCAGCCAATCAGAACGAACCCGGGGAGTCGGGTGGCAGCGTCCCGGCGCTGGTCGTCACTCAGGTGGAGGAGGTGAGTCGGAGCCTGATGGTGATAAGTAATATGAAGATCAGCTCTCATGTATATTCATGGGCTTCATCTGCGGCAGAGCCAAATGTCTCGTCTTCCTCAGTCCCTTTGTTTCCCGCTCTCTCAGGTACATCTTTCTTCTCCACATTTGCAGCCTTTGTTCTTTGTTTAAACGATGTCTGTGATCAAGTTCAAAGCCCGGCCTCCCTGACAGCTCCTCTTCATCACCATGACACGTTTTTGTTTCTTCAACTGATTTTCTTATTTTCATATTACTGTGCTCAGAGTTTGTGGGTCTGCAGCTGTAATTATGGATTCAGGTCTAGTTTCCACACGTCACTTCTTAAGGCTCGCTGGATGTTTTCAATAATGTATTTGTTCATTGTGAACTATTTTAAATATTCTCTTTTTCCAGAAGCGTGTGTTTGAATGACGAGAGGAGGAATGATCTTAGAGGCTTTTATCACAAACGTCCTGCTTCTTCATTCCTGACAGTTTCACCACTTCCCTGTTCACGGACCCACAGTCACTCAGTCACTTATTTGTTTTCTCACAGAGGAAGATAATCATGAAGTCTCTAGATTAGAGGGACAAATCAGTGATTTGTCAAAAATGTCAACTTTTCATCGACTGAGAAAAACAGTCTGGTTTTTAGCTTGTAGCTTGTAGCTTGGTTCCGATACTTTAGTGGGTGTTAGTTTCTTTAGCCAACGGTGTGGGAGAATTTTAATAATTCAGTTTACAGCTGAAACAACGAGTCCTAATTAATCAATTATCAGTGTGATAAAATTAATTTGAAACAGTTTTGATAATCAAAATCATTTTTCAAGTAAGGAACTTTGATCACAGGAAACTGAATCTCTTTGGGTTTTGGATTTTTGGTCGCTCAACACAAGACAAGGTCACTCCGACCAAACGACTGACAAAATAATCTTCAAAGTGATCAATAATCAAATTGATCATTAGTTTTCCAGCCCTACATCAGTTTACATCACACCACTATGCACACACAACGCAGCCGGCATGCTCCCGGCCTGAGACGCCATTTTGTTATCTGGAGCATGTGCGGTCTATGTGCGCAGTCCATCGGACTGACGTGGACACTCACGAACATGAGCAGATGACGACATCTACGCCTCCTGGACCATATGATAGGGTGACCAGATGCCCCCGTGTTTTGGTGGCCTGTCCCCGGCTGTAGCTGTCCCCACAAATGTCCCCGTTTTTAACTGTGGATTAAAACCAGACATCCAGCATTTTGTTGTCTGTACGCAGAGGAAAGGTCAGCTGGCTCACTCATTGGTCAGGAGTTCATAACCGGGCAGTAAACTAACATGAACAAACACACCCAAAGCCCCCCCTGCCGAAACTTGAAAAAATAATTTTTATGTTGGAAGAAGTGAAGAAGAAGAAGTTGGACTCACAACAATATTCACAGTCTGTCATGAAAAATGATTTTGATTCTTTTGATCTGTGAACCCTTACAGATTAAAGGAATTTAAATAATTGAGAAATAGACAGACAATAGGACTTCACGACTGCTTCAAAGGAAGGTAGTCAGCCTTCGTCATAGTTTATTACAGTACAGCAGTTAACATGGTCAGAAAACATGAAGCCAGGACTGTCCTTTTTCATTTCATAGGTAAAAACATATTGAAATGATTTATTGACCATCGAAGTGGAAATGTCCTGGTTTTCATTTCAGAAATCTGGTCACCTTCCTGTAAGAATATCCTTGACGACGTCCCTCTCTTTTTCAGATCCCAGTGACAGTTGTATTATAATTACAGAATAAAACCTGTTCAACAACAGAAGCTTCTCTCTGCAGCTCTGGTGGATCAGCCTGTACCAGGTTCAGTCAGGTGTTCCTAATAAACTGAGGTTCAGCTCAGTGTGTTTGAACCTGCCTCTGAGAATATGAACTCTCTCACCACATATCTCTGATAGATTTCCATTTCCCGCCCTCATGTGTACATGCTCACTGATCCGAACCGCCTCCAAATAAGTTTCCTGAGAAGCACTGCGGCACGCGGCGGAGGAGCACTTAAACCAAATTGACTTTACTGATGTGAATTATGAAGATACTGATATCATGCATAAAGTTATTTACCCCTCAGAAGAATTCAAATAAGTCATTCCCTCAGATGGTGATACGGGAACTAATATGAATGCAAATAGGATTAGGCTCCTGCATTAGTGTCTGATAAACAATTTACAGGCCTGAGTGTTCACGGGGGGATCTGCTCTCTGCTGCATCGGGAATCACAGATGCCAATCCAGGCAGGGAGGGGTGGGGGCGGGGTGGGGGGGTCCATTCAGCACCTTATCAGGGTTAACCCTCCATCTTCTTCTGTTATCAACCGTCACTGCTGCTGCTGTGGCAGCGTCTCATCATGTCTGCACAGCCTCCGCAGAAAATACTGAAGCCAGAGGTCACCTGAGGTCACCTGCAGAGGTCACCTGCAGAGGTCACCTGCAGAGGTCACCTGCAGAGGTCACCTGAGTTCACCTGCAGCCGAGGTTCACACTGTTGGTGAGAGGAGATTCATTTAAACCAGTTCAGCTCTGAGTCTGAATTCCTCTGCTGCACAGAGACTATCTTAAGCCTGACTGTGGTGCAATGAATTCTGGGTAAATCAAGACTCCTCCTCCACTCAGACTAGTGGTAGGTCACATCCTGTTTATCCAGAGTCATAAAATATCAACCATTGGTGTGACATTTGGTCATAATGGCTGTGAAGTCTTGAGTTATAGATAAAAAGTGTTTGTGAGGTCATCGTGACCTTGACCTTTGACCTTTAACCATCAAAATCTAGTCAGTTCATCCTCGAGTCCAGGTGAATGTTTGTGCCAAAGTCAGTCAAGGCGTTACGGAGATATCGTGTCCATGAGAATGAGACGGACAACCTGAAAATAAAATGGCCGCTCTGACTGATGCCGGTGCAGAGGAATAAAAATGGCCGACTGAGGAACATTATCCAACCACTGAGCTCAATTTTAGGAGGAATTCAACAGCTACAGGACGTTTCTCTTCTCATGTCTCTCCACAACAATGTTAGAAATCCCAGATCATCAGACGAGTCTCCGTCAGGCGTCCTCACCTGCTGCACCTGCTGCACCTGCTGCACCTGCTGCACCTGCTGCACCTGTCACCTGATGTTTCAGACAGTCACAGACTCCGTCCTCATTCAGGACTGAGAGTCAGAGACGCGTCCTAACAGTCCTCAGATCTGCTGTTACACACACGTTATCAGTTCTTTCTTCTTCGTTGGTGACACACGTCCTGATTTCATTGTTTCCCTTCAAGTTCTCACACTCTTCGCTGCCGAGTTTCTTCTCGCTGCACCGTGAACATGCATCAGGACACTTTGATGAGCCACTGTGACAGTCAGCTGCACCAATTAGAGCGCGCTCAGTGAGGTCTCTTCCTGTTGTAGTGACAGTCAGACGCTCAGGAGGATCCCGACACGTCACGCGTCACGTGTCCTCTCCATACATACAGCAGGATCATGTGACTCATTAAACACTGCACATCAAACATGTCTGCCGTTAGGAGTTCTCCTCTTTCTTCTCGGTTCACTCAAAGACTGATTTGATGTTAATTAAAACCTCGACTTCCTGTTTTCATGTGTCTGTGCAGCTTCAGTTCAGTTCTTCAGACATGAACATTTTCCACTAGAAGCTTCATTCATCTCAACATCAAGACATCTAACTGTTGAAATGAAACAACCAGGTACTGAACTACCGAACATCGTGTCTCCTCCCACAGACTAATATCACAAAAATAAAACGTGAAATATTTCTTTCCTTTATTGACACAACATACATCTACATATATCTACCTCTGAAAGGGGAGGAGGTGAGGCAGAGACACTGTGAGGTGAAGGGGACAGGTGTGTGCAGGTGTGTTAAAAACTACAGGAAGTAAGTTATTGTAGTTACTGATCAGCAGCTGCGAATGAGACGATGAGGAAGTTAAAACTAAAACATGAACAACAAACAAGCTGCAAATCCAGAAACGATGCAACAACAAAAACACATGAAGCTCCAAAACAGAAACAACTCAGCGTATCAACAGCGCAGAGCTCCAGGCCTGCAGGGGGAGCTCTCAGAGGAAACCTGCAGACTATAAAGAAGCTAACGCTAACGCTAGCTACGTTTTCTGTTGCTCTTTTATAATGTTGTAAAAATACGACCAAATGTAAAAAAGAACACAAACCTTTTTATTTCGCTTCCACTTTCGTCCCTCATACTCTCTCGTTTGGTCAAAGGTCAAAGGTCAAAGGTCAGGTCATAGGTCTGGCCTCTCGGGTCGAAGCTCAAGCTTCTGCTCCAGGTGTTCGTCTGAGAGCTCCCCCTGGAGGCCTGGCGCTCTGATGTGCTGATGATACGCAGAGTTGTCTTGTTGTTGCATCGTTCTCCTGATGGAAACGTTTTGGGCCGTTGCAGCTCAACAGACACCTTCAAAACCAGACTCAGACCTCAACCACTCATTACCTCTGATGTCCCTCCAGAATAAAGCTCCACTTAGAAACCAGAGAAACAGCTGATCACAGCTGATCACATACAGAGTAACTCACTGGATCAATGGCAACAATAAACTTCCTTTTTCATTTATGAGTCAAATCTGGAGACACTTGACTTGAGTCACGGACTGCATGTAAATATATACTTTATATACTTCATATATATGAAGGTGAAATAGTTTCTCAGACGACTCAGTTACTGTGAGAAGATATGAATTATTTTATTATATATTATAAAGTATTGTGTAACAGTTTTCCATAGTTTCTCAGTGTTCTGCCTTTACACTGAGAATAATGAGCAAACGTACACAGCTTTAATTTACTGGCAGTCTTTATTAATTTCTCCACCTGATCTCTCTGTGTGCGTCACACCTGGGTGACTCGCAACATGCCGGTCTTCACCGCCGAACACGTACAACAGTGTAAACCTGAGGCCTCAGTGTGATGATCACATCTGAACTAAAAGCCCGACAGGAACCGGGTTTGAAGTGTAAAGTAGTGTCATTATTATTTACACTGAGAACCACGTAGCACTTGAGATAATTACCTGAAATCAAAATGATAGGTGTGATGTGTTTTATCAGGCCTTTCCCACTGTGTGTGTGTGTGTGTGTGTGTGTGTGTGTGTGTGTGTGTGTGTGTGTGTGTGTGGCAGGGACATACAGAGTGGAGCAGTATAATTAGCTCTCCTGGGACTCCAGTCCTAAACAGTTAAAGGACAATTGTGTCTGTGTGAGATGTTAAACTGCTGCTGATGTCTGTTGCATTCTGGGGCCTAATTGTAGTGAACAGGCCGCGGCAGCCCATCGGCTGTGTGCGCCGCGTGTGAAGACGAGCGGCGCTTTGAGGGAGGCAGACGGACATTTTGTTGAGCGGTAAACACTCTCTCATATGCTAATGCTGCAGCACCTCGGAGCGTGTGAGGGACACGAGCCGAGACTGGAACTGATGCTGCTGGTTTGTGTGGAGCGATGCTCACACGGAGAAGGTGTGTGTTGTTTGTGTGAGGACTATTCCTGGGGTGTCACACACAGACAGCAGGTAGGAGAGGTTTGCTCATTTACACATCAGCTCCATCACGAACATCCTGATATATTTAGTCTCTCAGTGTGATGGGGAATGAGTTCAGAAAACCTCCTCAGGATTCCTGGACGTTGGCTGAAAGATTTAAAGTGTTTCCAGAGACGAGGACTCGAGTTTGTGACTCGGACTCAAGTCGCACTTAGCTTGCCCTGAAGAGTCAAAGACTTGAGACTTGACTTGGACTCGTGACCAAAGACTTGACCCTAATGTGTTCCCTGTGTGTTTTCCAGTCTCGACCACCATCGGCTGCACCGGTCGGGCCACCAGTGAGTCCAGCAGAACCATCAGAGCCTCCGAGACCAGAGAGACCCTCAGACCTGGTGATCCCTGCAGCTCTGACCATGTTCTCAGAACCCAGTCTGAGCTCCAGCAGTGACGGAGGAGACATGACCTGCTCCGACCTCCTGTCTCTGAGGAGCGACTCCTTATCTCTGGCCAGCGAGCCGACCGTCTCCAGGCGGGTGAGTGACAGACAGACGTCCCTGTGGAGCTGAGACTTCAGTTACTGTTGGTGTAACAACTGTGACGAGTACATGCTACTGTTAGCATCATTAGCACAGCTGGACGTCTTCCTCGAAAGCTAACCCAAGGCTAATTCATTTGCTAATTAGCTCGATAACTAGCTAAGCTAACAAGCTAGGTATGACGAGCGCAGACACTGATACCTGCTAATTAGTGCTAACATACAATAGAAATAACACTAGAGTTTCACTCACCTCTAAAAACAGGAGCTCAGACTTCCTCATGTTCAGTTAGTCAGCTGTTAGCAGCTAGCTAACTGTGACAGCACCCACCTGTCACTCAAAGAGGCCACGCCCTCAATCCTCCATAACTGTAGTCCTTAATAAAATGTGAACAGGTGAGTTCTAAAAACAGGTGAGTTCTATAAACAGGTGAGTTCTATAAACAGGTGTCATGAAGGAGGAAAACAGTTTCTGTACCAGGCTGTAAACATGTTTATTTCTGCTGTAAAGTTGGACATTTTAACATGGGAGTCTATGGGGACTGACTCACTGTTGGAGCCAGACTCTAGTGGTCGTTAGAGGAACTGCAGCTTCATGTTTCACTTCCTGCTCTGTCACAGTTGCTGCTACAACAGCTACAGACCTTCCTGTTGTTTTTACAGCACCTGCTCTCACCTGTCACCTGTCTCTGTGTCTGACACCTCACAGTCTGAAAACCTGTGGTCTCCGTCACTACAAGACATCGATAACAGTCTGCTGCCACTTTCACTGAACAGAGAAACAAATAATAGAAAAAGTTTGAAGTAAAAACAGCCTGACGTGTTTGTGAGCGTCTGAGATGAAACATGAACCTTGTTTGTCTCAGTGAACAGAGAGTGAGTGAAGATGCGTCCTGTCGTCTACTGTCACAAATATCTGAAACCACGTTTTTACAACCTCCTCGCCGACGCCGTCAGGAAGCAGTGAAGCTGCTCGAGAAATAAAAAAATGAAAACCGACCTCCATCTTGTCGAGATGAACCTCCTGAACTGAACAACAGTGATACTCCCCTCTTAACAAAACACTCATGTTCCCGCAGAGAGATCCAGTTTCATCCGCCGCCGCAGACGCTGCCTCTTTACCGCCGGGTCACTCGGGGGAATATAGAGCCGAGCGGCGGACGAGTGGGGAGCCCGTGGCGTAATCATAATTCCCTTGACCTCCGGTGACCCCTGTGAGCTCTGACAACGAGGGCCATGCCGCAGAACAGGCGGCTCCTTTCAGAGCGCCGCCCGCTGCAAAATGGCTTTTTCATTTCTCAAACAATCAGGCGGCGGCGGCGGTGAATGAGGAGCAGATTACAGAAGGCCGAGGTCGCGGGGTGAGAGACGAGCTTTTCTCCTAACGGCACAGACTAAGTGACACACAGAGACGTCGTTATCGGACTCCCCCCTCATTAAATCTCCCCCCGACTCAAAGAATGATTTCAATTCATCCACTGGAGAAACATGAGCGTTGGAGAATCTCAATTAATATGTTAATGAGAGATTTTCATTACTTACACCAGCAGACGCTCAGAGTTTCACTTCTTCATCTGAAAGAGTTTGAAAATTCAATCAAACTTTATTTGTTCAGCTCGGCAGACAGAACGATTCACAGGTGACAGGTGCACAGCACAGGTGAGACTAATGAGTGATGTAATAATACATCTGATCAAATACATTAAAAGGTTGCACCTTACGATCAGACTCCTCATTAAGGGTTAATAAATGCTTTATAATCAGGTTATTAATTAGCTTGTTGACACGTTGTAAATCATAAATAAACATGTATAAACAAGTTACAACAGTTAATGCTGACTAATGAATTACTACCAACTGTTATAAGGAGCGTTAGAGTGAAGTCATTAATGAGTTACCACTTATAAATGGTAATAACTCATTAGTCAGATTAATGAGTAGGGAGCGTTAACTTGATCTTGCCAAATAGTGAACATGTTTATAATTGTGTTTTTATGATTTACAAAGTGTCGACAACTGAATTAATAACCTCATTATGAAGTGTTTATTAATCCTTAAAAACAATAAAACAAATATATATATATATAATTATATATATAATATTATATAATATATATATATATTTGATATAATAGTAAACAAATATATATATTTGATATAATAATAAACAAATATATGTATATAATTACATATAATTATATAATAATAAACAAATAAAAACTAAACTAAAATGTTTTTCTTCACAATCTATAAAAATAAAATCATGAATCTGAACTGTGTAAATAACAATTGAGAGAAAAGATCTAAAGATAATTCATGTCCTCAGTTAATTCACCCCCCCAATACTTCATCATTAAACGTCATGAATCAGCTCTGTAATAACTTCAAGATTCATTTTCAACCACACACACACACACACACACACACAGTATTACATTCAGTAAGTGATATAATATAAATCCTCCATGATGGAATAAAGAGAAGTGGCTGATCAGAGGATTAAGAGTCAGGAGTGTTGAACTCATAAAGATTAGTCGAGCGTCAGTGACTTTAATTCGTGTCTGTGTCACTCACTCAGTCATGACCTCACTGTGACTGACAGGTTATTGAACAGGAAGTCCCGCCCCCATGGAGGATACATGGTCCCTGCTGAAGGTGATTGCCAGGTCAGCTGATTCAATGACAGACTACATAATAAATGATAATATAATAAAACTGTATTATCAGTATTATTATTATTATTGTTCCTCTGGAAGCAGAAGTGTAACACATTCATTTTGATTTACATTTATTACTGGTTTCACTGTATAATAATACTTTACTATATTCTGTTATCTGATGGTTCATGTTCTTTCATTTCTGTGATATTCACAGTATTGACTTCTGTCTACATGAAAGACATAGTGTCCAGTGATGATGATGATAATAATAATAATTATAATAATAATTGTAATTATTATTATAATTATAATAATAATACATTTTATTTATAACTGCCTTTCAAAACACCCAAGAAACTTTACAAATCCAAAAACACATTCAGACAAGACAATAAAACAGCAGCAACAATGAAATATATATAATATATAAATATATATAAAGTAGAGGGCAGTGGTGTGATGATATCATCATGTTTCAGATGTGTTATCCTGAGTACCCCCCCCCCCCCCCCCCCCCTCGAAAAACTGAAAAGCTGCGAGTCGTACAGTCAGTGAAATGATGGCTGAGCCACGCCCCCCAGCTGTGATCTCACCTGAGCCTCACACCTGGAGGAACAGGTGAAGTAAGATCACAGGTTGATGGGTCGAGAGAGCTTTACTCTCTCTCTCTCTCTCTCTTCATATTCAGACTCTTTTCTCCACGTCTCTCTGTTTTATTTCAACTCAGTTCAGAGTTTCATCTTATTTTGAAAGGTTTAATCATTTTAGAGATTATTTCATCTTATTTTGAAGGGTTTAATCATTTTAGAGATTATTTCATCTTATTTTGAAGGGTTTAATTATTTTGGAGTGACATGTCTGAACTGTAATGTTCTTGTCAGCTGAGCTAACTGTGAATCCAGGTAACGTGGAAGCTTCTCGTGTTGTTGTCGTTGCACCTGTTTGTTTCCCGCCTCTTTAATTCCTCTGAGGATCGACCTCGTCCTTTGTTTTCCGCAGGTTTAATCTCTCTTCCTCGTTAATGTTGCTAATAACTTTAATCAGAGCCGCGACAGATAAGACTTATCAGAGCGACGGGATGATCAGAGTCATTTATCTGATTAAACTCTTTGTCTTTTTATTCTAAAGGAAGTTTTTTTATTTCTTGATCTTATCGTTTGTTTTTATGTGAAACTGAAGAAATTGATTGAAGAATTAAAGCGTCGACTTTAAAGGTTCATTCGTCTCTTCTCTTTGTTCCTCTGAATGATGCGTCTCCTCTTCCTCTGACCGCCCTCAGTGACCCCCTCCCCAAACCAGCCCCCCCCCTGAACCAGCCCCCCCCTGAACCAGCCCCCCCCACCCCCCCCGAACCAGCACCCCCCCTGAACCAGCCCCCCCGAACCAGCCCCCCGAACCAGCCCCCCCCCGAACCAGCCCCCCCGAACCAGCCCCCCCCCGAACCAGCCCCCCCTGAAACCAGCCCCCCCCTGAACCAGCCCCCCTGAACCAGCCCCCCCTGAACCAGCCCCCCCCCAGTTTGAAACAGAGCGACTTGTAAACACCAACAATTAGGAGCAATTGGCAAACAAAAGACTGCTGCTGATGGTGATGGGAGGTGGGAGGTTTTCCTCCCGCCTCTGTAGCTGTCAGAGGATCGGGGGGGGGGGGGGGGGGNCCGACTGTAAATAAAGATGGACGCAACCTCTGTGGACTATGACCAGGTTCCTGTAGAACTGATGATGTTCCCATGATCCTCAGCTGGTCGCCATGGTTACTGCTAAGTGGCTAACATTAGCATGTTGTTGTGACTTCAGACACAAACTCATGTTTCATCTTTAACTGACCTCTGACCTCTGACCTGTGAGTCAAACTCCTCAGTGTGATTATTAATGAGGAGGAAGAGGAGCAGCCCCCCCCTCCTCCTCTTGCCCCCCCCCCCCCCCCTCCCCTCTCCCCCCAGAAACCCACCCTC
>NW_019174672.1:457073-457236 GCF_002260705.1 Seriola dumerili
GCAACCGGCCGTGTTGTGACAGGGTGAATAGACGGAGGAGTGGAGGTGGCTGGGAAAGGCTTTGTTATGCTAACGGACGGATATTTAGTTCCAGGAGCTCATTCATGTCTCGTCAGCTCAGAGAGGTTTTATTATCTGTGGAGCTGGGGGGGGGGGCAAAGAG
>NW_019174672.1:457258-458133 GCF_002260705.1 Seriola dumerili
CTCCTTGCCCCCCCCCCCAGACTCGTCTGTTCACACAGTAAATGTCCATTATAACTCCAGGTGTCTCCACCGCTGAGTCGTCCTGCTGAGACGAGACGACGCTGAGCGACATCAAGCAGCGTTTTACCTTTTACTACCCATAATCCTTAGCGTCTGTTTTCCTGTCCACATGTGGCTGCGAGTCACATGATCAGAGACTCTGAGAACTTTTAATATTGAGAGAAGATAAAATTTATAAACACCTTTGATTGACAGCTCTGTGTCCACGGAGATACAGTGAAGCTGTCACACACCTGAACAGGTAGGATGTGTGTTCGCTGGTCTGAGGTCAGTGTGAGGTCACTCTGAGGTCACATGACCTCTCCGGGTCAGACCCTCAGGTCCCGCCCCCACCTGTGGGACCCAGCAGCTCGCCACTGGTCCTGGATGAACCAGGTCCCAGGTCCTCCCAGAATGCTTTGCTGAGACTGGTCCTGACGTGTGGACGACTCAGTGACGGAGAGCTGCAGATAAAGGAGAGAGAGAGAGGGCGAGAGAGAGAGACAGAGAGAGAGAGATAAAGGAGAGAGAGAGAGGGGGCGAGAGAGAGAGACAGATAAAGGAGAGAGAGAGGGCGAGAGAGAGAGACAGATAAAGGAGAGAGACAGAGAGAGAGAGAGACAGATAAAGGAGAGAGAGAGAGAGGGAGAGATAAAGGAGAGAGAGGGAGAGATAAAGGAGAGAGAGAGAGAGAGGGAGAGATAAAGGAAAGAGAGAGAGAGAGATAAAGGAGAGAGAGAGATAAAGGAGAGAGAGAGAGAGATAAAGGAGAGAGAGAGAGAGAGAGAGAGAGAGAGAGAGAGAGAAAAAGGAGAGAGAGAGGGAGAGATAAAGGA
>NW_019174672.1:458158-465644 GCF_002260705.1 Seriola dumerili
GAGAGAGAGAGAGAGAGAGAGAGATAAAGGAGAGAGAGAGAGAGAGGGAGAGATAAAGGAGAGAGAGAGGGAGGGAGAGAGACCATGGGATGAGCTGGTGAACTGAGACAGTGAATGAAGACGGCGACTGAACGTTTGACTCTGATACAAACATTTACACAACAGCTCGTTTATCCCACACATGATTATTAATGTGTGTCCTAGTCCACACTCCTCCTGGTTTCCATGGTAATCGTATTAATTAATTCAATTCAGTCTCAGCTGAGAGCAGGAAGTTTAACGTACATGTTGAAAAACAAACCATTAGAGACAATAATATTTATTATATACAGTATATTAATGTAATATTTATTTATTATAATATTTCAACACCAAAGACAAAATGGCTGGAGAAGAAAAAGAAAAAAGTAATAACAATATATATAAAATATGTCAAGGAAAAAAGTTGTAATTTCTTTAGAAAAATGTTTGTAATATTTAATAGTATTTAGTAATATAATATTAATATCTAGAGAAAAAATATACTGTATCTTAAGGAAAAAGTCAAAATATTTGCAGACAAAAAAGACTTAAGAATATTTGTGACAAAAAGTTACAAAAGATGATGTGAAAGAAAAAAATCACAGTATTTAAAAAAACTGAAATAATTAGAAAATAGTTTTAATATCTGAAGCAGGAAGTCATAATATGAGTCAGTGCTGACACTGGACAGCTGCTGACTGTTGAGTGTGTTTATTGTTGTTGTTTATTGTTGTTTATTGTTGTTGTTGCAGAGTGAGGAGGATGACACTAGGAGTGTGACTGCTTCCTCTGTCATGGTGAGTTCATACAAACATCATCTGTACAGGTGTGTGTGTCAGTGTGTGTTACTGTGTGTTACTGTGTGTCAGTGTGTGTCACTGTGTGTTACTGTGTGTGTCAGTGTGTGTCACTGTGTGTTACTGTGTGTGTCACTGTGTGTCACTGTGTGTTACTGTGTGTCAGTGTGTGTCACTGTGTGTCACTGTGTGTTACTGTGTGTGTCACTGTGTGTGTCACTGTGTGTTACTGTGTGTGTCACTGTGTGTTACTGTGTGTGTCACTGTGTTACTGTGTGTGTCAGTGTGTGTTACTGTGTGTTACTGTGTGTGTCAGTGTGTGTCACTGTGTGTTAGTGTGTGTGTCAGTGTGTGTGTTACTGTGTGTGTCACTGTGTGTTACTGTGTGTGTCAGTGTGTGTGTCACTGTGTTACTGTGTGTGTCACTGTGTGTCACTGTGTGTTACTGTGTGTGTCAGTGTGTGTGTCACTGTGTGTTACTGTGTGTGTGTGTGTTTTAGTGTGTGTCAGTGTGTGTGTCACTGTGTGTTACTATGTGTGTGTGTTTGTGTGTTTTAGTGTGTGTCACTGTGTTACTGTGTGTGTCACTGTGTGTGTGTCACTGTGTGTTACTGTGTGTGTCAGTGTGTGTGTGTTAGTGTGTTTTAGTGTGTGTCAGTGTGTGTGTGTCACTGTGTGTTACTGTGTGTGTCAGTGTGTGTGTGTCACTGTGTGTTACTGTGTGTCAGTGTGTGTGTGTTACTGTGTGTTACTGTGTGTGTCAGTGTGTGTGTCACTGTGTTACTGTGTGTGTCAGTGTGTGTGTGTGTGTGTCAGTGTGTGTGTATTTGTGTGTCAGTGTGTGTGTCAGTGTGTCAGTGTGTGTGTGTATTAGTGTGTGTGTCAGTGTATCTGTGTTTTGGTGTGTGTATATGTCAGTGTATGTGTGTGTTAGTGTGTGTGTGTCAGTGTGTGTATATTTGTGTGTCAGTGTGTGTGTCAGTGTGTGTGTATTAGTGTGTGTGTCAGTGTGTGTGTGTATTAGTGTGCGTGTCAGTGTATCTGTGTTTTGGTGTGTGTATATGTCAGTGTATGTGTGTGTTAGCGTGTGTGTGTGTGTCAGTGTGTGTGTCAGTGTGTCAGTGTGTGTGTGTATTAGTGTGCGTGTCAGTGTCTGTGTGTGTCAGTGCATGTGTGTGTTAGTGTGTGTGTCAGTGTGTGTGTGTGTCTGTGTGTGTGTGTGTGTGTGTGTGTATTAGTGTGTGTGTCAGTGTGTGTGTGTATTAGTGTGCGTGTCAGTGTATCTGTGTTTTGGTGTGTGTATATGTCAGTGTATGTGTGTGTTAGCGTGTGTGTGTGTGTCAGTGTGTGTGTCAGTGTGTCAGTGTGTGTGTGTATTAGTGTGCGTGTCAGTGTCTGTGTGTGTCAGTGCATGTGTGTGTTAGTGTGTGTGTCAGTGTGTGTGTGTGTCTGTGTGTGTGTGTGTGTGTGTGTGTATTAGTGTGTGTATCAGTGTATGTGTGTGTGTTGGTCAGTGTATGTGTGTGATAGTGTGTGTGTCAGTGTGTGTGTGTGTCTGTGTGTGTCAGTGGGTGTGTGTGTGTGTGTGTGTATTAGTGTGTGTATCAGTGTATGTGTGTGTGTGGGTCAGTGTATGTGTGTGATAGTGTGTGTGTCAGTGTGTGTGTGTGTCTGTGTGTGTCAGTGTGTGTGTGTGTGTTTGTGTATTTTCTGAACAGCAGAGAGCCCCCCCCCAACACACACGCACACACACACCCCTCCCCCTCCCTGACAGGACACAGCGCTGGCTGCTCATTGGCTGTGAGGCCTCCCACAGGTGGAGGTGCTCCTCTCTGGCTGCAGCAGTGAGTCTGTGTTGCCCCCCCCCCTCTCAGTGTGCTGTCAGGCTGAAGGACAGCCTCCCTCTGGTTGTGGGGGGGGTGTAATTAACATGGAGGTCTGAGGTAAACAGAAAGGACGGCAGGTCTCTGATTAAAGACCTGGTGGTGCTTCAGTGTCCTGCTGCCCAATAAACACCACTAATGGCATCAGCCCCCCCACCCCCCACCCCCCACCCCACCACGGCTAGAGGACAATGAGGACGCAGGTGTGTGGTGGAAAAAATACCAACACATGACATCACAGGCTGGAGGAGGGGCTACAGAGACACAGAGACAGAGACAGTAAACACCCCCCCCCCCCCCCCCCCCCCCCCCCCCCCCCCCCCCCCCCCCCCAGTCTCNGAGACAGTAAACCCCCCCCCCCCCAGTCTCTGTTCCACAGGCTGCAGCTGGATCCTCTGGAGAAGGACTGGCTGAGGAGTTCTGCTCTGGGGAACATGGCCGCTCAGCGTCAGCTGCTCACTCAGGACCCCAGTCTGGTTCTGAAGAAGGTACAGACCAGACCAGACCAGACCAGACCAGACCAGACCAGACCAGACCAGACCAATCCAGACCAGACCAGACCAGTCCAGACCCTAACCCGAGACTTTCTCCTCCTCCTCCCTCTCTGCTCTCGTCAGGACTTCATCACTGTGAGTATGTCAGCTGGTGTTTTAGTGACTGGTGTGAACCCAGTTTAAACTGGTGTAGATGAAGATGTCCTGTATCAAGTTTGTCCTTCGTTTCCTGGACAACGTGTGTGAGTGTGTGTGTGTGTGTGTGAGTGTGTGTGAGTGTGTGTGTGTGTGTGAGTGTGTGTGAGTGTGTGAGTGTGTGTGTGTGAGTGTGTATGTGTGAGTGAGTGTGTGTGAGTGTGTGTGTGTGAGTGTGTGTGAGTGTGTGTGTGTGTCTGTCTGTGTGTATTGAAGTGTTGATCCTGTCTCTCTGTCTCTGGCCCCTCCCCCTCCTGTGACGACTTCCTGTGATGTAACCCTGCTGTGCATGAAGGGGGTGAGTTGTCTTCTCCTTTCAGTTCGTTAACACTGATCGTCTTAACGACACATTACACTCACTTCTGCCTGAGTCAGCTGAGCAATGACATCATCACAGAGAGCGGCCTCCTCACCTCCGTGCTGCCTTCATAGCAGGTAGAGAGCGCGGGACGTTCGGACGTCTGCGGGCTCTCGTGAACACGGTCTGGACGTCCTGGACAGACAGAGCAGGTGTTAGTGTGCGAGGTGTGTCGCCTCGCGTCAGGCGGTCTGACAGCTGACACACCGCTGAGCGCCGTCCTCCATCACAAACATCTTTAGTTTTATCATTACGCTCCTCCTCTGTCTGCACGCGTCTGCCGCCACGTTAGAGTTAGCAGAGTGGACAGAGTACTGAACAACTGGCCCCCAAGAGGTGAGGGGCCTGAGGGGGAGGAGGGGGAGGAGGGGGAGGGACCCCAGGGTCAGAGCCTGTGTTTGAAATGACTGTTAATATATCTGGTTGGAAAGTTAATCAATCACAGACACAAAACAACCACAAAGAGAAAGTGGCTGTGCTGTTTGTAGTGTGTGTCTCAGTCTGGGGGGGGGGGGGGGGGGGGGCTGGTGTCATTGTGGGCGTCTTTGTAAGAGTGATGGGGGTGCTGGTCACGTGTCTGGTCCAGGACCCGTGGTGTCATGGTGAGCGGTCGGACGCTGCAGCAGGATGCAGACGAGCTGCTCATTAGACTCTGGAGTGATTTCAGAGAGACAATGGGGATGTGTAATGATATTGTAATTACATGGTAATTAATATGTGAGCAAACAGCAGCCGGAGGGAAGCGGCGCGGCGCGGCGGCAGATGGGAGGAACTGATAATCAGCAGAAGATCTTTCCTGTCCTCGTCTTTCTTGAAGACCTGATTTCACAGTGTGGATGTTGGTTCAGTCCGAGCCGAGAGACGACTCAACATATGTTCTTCAGATTCACTGTTGAGTCAGAGCGTGATTCTCCACCCGCTAAAAGAGACGGCGTCCCAACAGCACATATGGTCGTACTGTTGCAGGCCGGCTTTGAAAACCCTCCGCCAACGCCAGAAGTAGAATTTCACACGGCATTATGGGAGTCTAAGCTTCCTATTCAAGAGCCCGTGTAAAAGGACCCCTCCATATGGCCTCGCCTAATGCGCCCCCCCCCCCCCCCGTGCCCCCGTCCCCTCCCCCCATGGCTGCCATGGACCTCCCCATGCAGAAATAACAACATCAATAGTGTAACCCTCACGCCACTTGAGAGTGTTACACTCCTTTTCATGCTTCACTTCATCAAAACCGAAGGAGGGAAACTCACGCCTGTTTGATGTTTGATGCTTTTTCCCTGCTGCTTTCAAATGAGCGCCACTAACTCGCCGCTCAGCCGCCACCGTAGGGCCAACAGATGCCCGGCACACGGAGGCCGACTGTCGGTGGGCAGTTGGCAGTTTGTGCCGGGTCACTGTCACTGCTCCCCTCCGATGGCTTCAGCTGGAGCATCCTGCGGAGGCCGACAGGTGTCCGTCATGTTGGCGAATGTGTGAATGAGCTGCACGTGGCGTCTGTGGCTCGAGGCCGTCGACTGGTTTCCTGCTTCAACCATTGTTAACTAGTTTCACTAACCACACTGCTGTTCATGGAGGAACGTTCTTCAGACACGTGTTACTTGTCTAAACACACAGTGAGAATGCATCTTATTTTGAAAATATTCATGCAGAGCTGATGTTCACTGTTCACTGACAGGTTTCACACAAACCATCAACTTCCTGCCAAGAAAAAAAATCACGTATGAAGAAACAGGGTCACAGTTTGTACCTGCTGATCTGATATATACTATATGTGTATAAGTACTTTAGATATTACAGTAGCTCTGTAAGAAGAATAAATAATATACGCATGATTTATATTATAGACATATTTATATAACCTTGCAGAGTTCTGTAAATTCAAGAGATACATTTTATTTTCAGAGTTAAAGAAAAAACGTTATTGTCCATTAGATTTGCATAAAATGTAAATGTGTCTCTGACACAGCAAACACATAAATATATAAAATACACAATCTTACACATTGAACGCACAGACGACATGACGTGCACCACGTGCACCACGTGCACCACATGCACCACGTGCACCACATGCACAAGCTAAATCCAAATACATAGATTGTTACTACAGCTGATTCACTAGTGAAGCTGCTGGAACAAACTCTTTATACACTTTTATTCTACGAAGGAAGAAGCTGAGTCAGTCAGTGACACTGGAAGCAGCTCTATATATACACCTAATACACCATATACTGTACACACACACACACACACACACATATATATATATATATATATATATATATCATTGAGAATAAAACACTGTACAAACCAGGTCTGACTCAAACATTCACTGAAGGAAATTTGCTTCTTTCCTGTGGATCAAAACAACCTGGACAAGAATCACTTACAGCTCCTAATAGCAGAGCTGTGTGTGTGTGTGTGTGTGTGTGTGTGTGTGTGTGTGTGTGTGTGTGTGTGTGTGTGTGTGTGTGTGTGTGTGTGTGTGTGTGTGTCTCAGGTGGAGGCCAACACTATCTCAGCGAGTGTCGGAAGCGGCCGGCGGGCGAGGCGGGGTTCAGTTAGCACCTTCTAATGAAAACCGCCAAAATAAACCTCCATTTACCTTCTTTCTCAGCACGACGACAGGTTGTTTTGTTTTTTTTCCCGCCTCTCACCTGACGACCGCGTCCCGCTCCGTGTTCACGCTCTCGGTTGTCGGCTGAACGAGGAACAAGGCTGCGGTGTCATTAAATGGGCGGGAAACAGCAGAAAACATTGTTCCATTTGTTCGATCCAGTTTACAGAAGCAACGTGAGCTCTGAGCGGAAGCAGGTCCAGACCACCGGGACCGGGACCCGGGCCGGGACCGGGACCCCGACCGGGACCGGGACCCGGGCCGGGACCGGGACCGGGACCGGGACCGGGACCGGTCTATATTCCAACTTCCTGTTACATTTTATGAAGCTGAAACTTGAACATTTACTAAATGAATCATGTGAAGATGAAACAGGGACCGTCATCATGGAGCCGTGTTTAAACACATTAATTATTAAATATTATTATATTATGTAGTGTTTCATCAATGAATCCAACATGTCTGCCTGTTCTCCCTCCTGCTGCTCGTCCTCCGTGGAAACATCAAGTTTGTAAGTTCAGCAGTTTCACTCTGGTTTTATGAGTGTGTAGATCAGATGTGTTGGTGTGTTAGTTAGTGTGTTAGTTAGTGTGTTACTTAGTTACTGTGTTAGTTAGTGTGTTAGTTAGTTACTTTGTTAGTTAGTTTGTTAGTGAGTGAGTTACTTGAGAGAGATTTTATAATTTAATATCTTATATATATGATATTATATATATAAGTTTATCATGGAACAGTCGTTATACAAACATGAAGCTAAAACAAGTCAAAAGCAAAACTGACCAGTTTCACTGCTGTCAGGTAAAAACCAGGACCTGGACTACACAACATAACTAACATCAGACTAAGCTAAAACCACAGTAACTAAGTAAACACAACTAACACTTACTAGTAACTAAGTAACTAACTCAACTACATACACACTAACTAACAGTACCAAGTAACTTAAGGTAAACCAACTAACTACACCACTAACTAAACCTATATCAGGTAAATTTATATAGTAGAGAGACAGCGACTACATAACAACACTAAACTAAACGACCAGTAATAAGTAAACACACTTAACACCCACTAACTAACCACAGGTTAACCTAAGTTAAACACACTAAAACTAACACAACATA
>NW_019174672.1:465669-497486 GCF_002260705.1 Seriola dumerili
TCCAACATGTCTGCCTGTTCTCCCTCCTGCTGCTCGTCCTCCGTGGAAACATCAAGTTTGTAAGTTCAGCAGTTTCACTCTGGTTTTATGAGTGTGTAGATCAGATGTGTTGGTGTGTTAGTTAGTGTGTTAGTTAGTGTGTTACTTAGTTACTGTGTTAGTTAGTGTGTTAGTTAGTGTAGTCCAGTCCTGGTTTTTACCTGCAGCAGTGAAACTGGTCAGTTTGCTTTTGACTTGTTTTAGCTTCATGTTTGTAACGACTGTTCCATGATAAACTTATATATAATATCATATATATAAGATATTAAATTATAGCCTATTACATGATATTATGTTACATTATATAAAGTTATGCCACGTCAGGTTACGTTACATTATATTACATAATATTACGTCACGTTACGTTATATTCCATAACGTTAGGTCACCTTATGTTACATTATATTTCATCACATCACGTTACGTTACGTTACGTTATATTACATAACATTATATCACGTTCTGTTCGTTATGTAATATCACACAACGTCACATCATGTTACGCTATATATTACATAACATTATGTCGAATTACATTGTGTGACATTACAGTACATTACTTATGTTACGTTATATTATAATGTGACGTAATGTAATAATTTATTACATTTCATTGTTATATTATGTAACGTTATGCGTTATGTTATTTTATATTACATGATATTGCATTACATTACATAATATATTATGTTACATTACATTATTATATTACATTATGTTTTATTCTATTAGTTAAAGTGTATTTCCAAAACAACCAGAGATGACAAAATGCTTTAGGAGGAAGAATAAACACACACACACACACACACACACACACACACGCACACACACACACACACACGCACACACTGCTCTCTTACGTGTATTTCATAAACCTGCACACACACATGTAAATACATCCACTCAAATGTTATAGGCTTATTAAAAAACCCTTTTGACGAAAATATTTCCAAAGAGATTTACTGACTGAAGTACAGAGGCTGAGCTCCAGTTTACTCAGATGAGCCCATGATGAATGAATGAATGAATGAATGAATGAATGAATGAATGAATGAATGAATGAATGAATGACTGTTAGATGAAGCAGATGTTAAAGTGTGAGAACTCTTCTTCTCTCAGAGAGAAGCTGCTCATTTGAATAAAATCCTGCTTTGAAGTCAATTCATGGTTAATTAGTTTAAGCAGATTCCACTGTGAGCTACACACACACACACACACACACACACACACACACACATACACTGCTCTCTTACAATATGAGCTTTAATTCAACCCAATGGGAGTTAATTCTGTGCTAAAGAGCCACAGTTATCCTCTCCTCTGTGTTCAGACATGTTGATAATCTCACTGGTTAATGTGTGAAATCATCTGAGTGTGTGTGTGTGTGTGTGTGTGTGTGTGTGTGTGTGTGTTTGGAGGACAAAGCTGTTTCACCCCTGCAGCAGAAACACTCAGACATTTTCTAATGTTTGGTTCATTAATGATCTCTAACGAGGGGACGGTCTGCTCCGTATACTCTCAGTAATTACCATAGTCAGTCTCACTGTAACCACCAAACGTTTCAGTGACTCATTAACTCGTTACTTATTCAAATGTAGTCACACAATTACAATTACTGACATTTAAACAGCTCGTTACTCGTTACCTTTGTCTGTCTTTGGCTGTCTATCAGGAGTAATTCCTCTGTCTCTATAAAGCTCATCACAACAGAACCAGAACCAGGACCACTGACCAAGGAGCCCAGGCTCTAGTTTAACCCCAAGAATCCGTCTTGTGTTGTCCCTCACACAGTCACAGGCTCAGCAACAATAAAACACTGAACACTAATAAATTCACATTGAAACTCAACAGTTACTTTCACTGGGAACTAATTACTTTTTTATACAGTAAAGTTGGTGAAGTAACTCTTTTCAAAGAAGTAACTAGTAACTGTAACAATTACTACACTGTGCAGTATTGACAAGTTATAGTTTATAGTTAGTTACATGGTTGATGTTTATATGCATATTTTATTTATTATATATTTTAATGATTTTATTTATTTTAATATATGCTGCCAACATGCTGTGTGTGTGTGTGTGTGTGTGTGTGTGCGCGCGTGCGTGTGCGTGTGCGTGTTTTTTCAGACGGCGCTTCACTGGGCTGCCAAGCAGGGCCGTCAGGAGGCGGTGGACATGATGCTTCGCTTCGGCGCCGACGTCAACATCAGATCGGTGAGTGGGGAGTGTGAGTGTGTGTGTGTGTGTGAGTGTGAGTGTGTGTGTGTGTGTGTGTGTGTGTGTCATGCACTTTAATATCTTCAGCTGGACCTTCGCTGCATAAACAAACACAACAACATCACCAGCTGTCTTCAGCTCTTCACCTTCACTCAGCTCTTAAAGGAACAGTAACACATTTTTAACCCTCACACTGGTTCACAGGCCTGACACCAAAAACTACATTACCCATGAGCCTCAGCTGCTGTTACTGATGATCACAGAACACACTTTACCTGCAACAAGCTCATCTGACATGTTTTTATCATATTACATATTAAATAAACACAGCTACTGTACATACATGCTACACATGCTACATATGCTACATACATGCTACACACATGCTACACACATGCTACACATGCTACATATGCTACATACATACTACATACATGCTACATACATGCTACATACATGCTACACATGCTACATACATACTACATACATGCTACATACATGCTACACACATGCTACACACATGCTACACATGCTACATACATACTACATACATACTACATACATGCTACATACATGCTACACATGCTACACACATACTACATACATGCTACATACATGCTACACATACTACATACATACTACATACATGCTACATACATGCTACACACATGCTACACACATGCTACACTGCTACATACATGCTACATACATGCTACACATGCTACACACATGCTACATACATGCTACACACTTTTTAAGCGGCAGCTTTACTTCTCTCCACACTTCTTCTGCTTCACAACAACACTTCCTGTTCCTCTGAGTCACATGTTGCTAAACTAACCAATCAGAGAAGAGGAAGACTGACTAAACTAGAGAGATTGATTCAGGAGGTTGCACATGTATGTTTTAAATTCATTTTAAACTTGTAAATATGTAAATAATAATTGTATAAACATAAATATGTAAATAATTAACTTGTTTTTTGATACTTCATGTTGTAACTCAGAACAGTGCTCTTTATAGAAATGTGTCTGATATTTACATGAAACTATATTTATTCCCACAACAACATATTAACAACATATTACCCCTCACACACTGTTGATGCTTCTGCCTTCACAGTAAGAGCTCCCTCATGATAAGTGTCTGTAGTGAATCTATGTAGAAAGTATAAACAGCCTCTCTGACATTAACACATGGAGGATTCATCCTTCATTAAAGTGTCAGAGCAGGGAGAGAGTATTCTTTAGGTGTTCATCTGCTGCACAGTCTGTGGCAGCTCAGGTACCTTTATAATCTTCTAAGTTTAAAAGGATGTACACTGTCCTGTCATAATAAAACTACAACAACATCCCACTAGTACACACTCACACACACACACACTCCTCTGCAGCCTGTCGGGCTCTTTGATTATCCCATTATATGAGTCCTGCTCTCATTTAACCCTGAGGTTTTACAGTTGACTCCCTCGAGGTTTTTCTGTCCGATTCTTTCGGCCTCTCGTTCGCAGCGTTCCCCTCCACAGGCCAGAGGCTGCGACACAGCCGACACCCGGAGCTGTAGACAAACACTCACTCAGGCCTCTGAGCCTCCAGCACTCTGTTGCTTTAAATATCCCATCTCTTCTGAAAATGTCCTGTGGAGCTTCTCTTATGATTTTCCCTAAGAGGAAAAATAAAGGAGGAGTAAAACAAATGAAAACTCACAGACTCTGTGCTAAGACACAGTATTAAAGTCAAATTGTGTTTGTGTGGACGTAGCCTAAGATTTAAGGTGAATGAATAGATGAGCAGTGTATGGAGGGAGGAGTGACGTCAGTACTGTTCAATGTAATCAATGAAAAATCGGCCTCGATTCATCTGTGGTTTTGTGCCAAATAGAAGGTTTTTTATTTTTAGAAAAGTCGACAAAACACAATCGTGAACGTTGTGTGTTGCACTGAGTGATGTCATATGAAGAAAGTTTTCTCCTCTCGTGACGTCATTCCAATTCAACATGGCGACAGCATCCACTAATTGTTGGGATGATTACATCCACCACAAGGCAGGTTTATTTCTGCAGCTCCATTCAGACACAAAAGCTTCACAGAGGCTGGAAATACATTCAAATACAACACATTAAAGGAGCATTTAAAAACAATAAAAACTCATTTGAATAAATGAAAATATTAAAGTTGTAGTACTGAATTGAAGGTGATGAAGGCGCCTGGTGAATGTCAGATGGACAAACCTCTTCTCTCTGACAGTGACCACGTATCGGACGATAGTTTTTAGATTTCATGCGACTGAATTGTGGAAAAAAGTGTTTCCGTTCACACTTTTGTGAAATGTTGCTTCGTCTAATGGACTGAAAAACCACTTCATGTGAACGTATATGTGTTTTCTAAATTACACAGCAGCAGCAGTGTGCAGTGTTGTGATTACTTAATGTCTTCCAGAGAGCCGTGAGCCTGTGAGTTGATCTGCTGCTGATGAGCTCCCATCATGCCTCAGTCCCAGCAGAGCCGAGCACAGCACACAAGTCACTCATTGGCTCCATAATTACTTAATTAACTTTTTGTCTCTAATCGTTAAGGAGGTAACGGCTCCGATAAAAAGACAGTCAGCTCGAACAGCCGGCTAATCAAAAATCAATAATCTATAGGACGGCATTAAGAGGTTTCAGTGAGGAGGTTTCTGAGGGATTCTCTCTCAACACTCACCGGAGTGTTTTCTGACAAGAAGAAGAACAAACCACAGAAGAAGAAGAAATGAACTGAGTGTATTTAACCTCTTTATTTCCTCTAATGAAGCAGCTTCAGTAAATCTCTCAACACTCACTGATGTTTTTTATTATTTTACAGTATTTTATATAAAAATTAAAGTAAAAGTTTTAATTTTTATTCCTCCATGTTGGCGACAGTCAGAGCGGCAGCCATTTTGTTTTCAGTTTGTCCGTCCGTCTCATTCTCGTGGACACGACGTCTCAGAAACACCTCGATGGAATTTCTTCAGATTTGGCGCAAACATTCACTCGGACTCAAGGAGGAACTGATCAGACATTGGTGGTCAAAGGTCAAATGTCAATGTCCCTGTGACCTCAAAAAACACTTTTAGCCATAACTCAAGACTTCACAGCAATATGTCAAACTTTCACACCAATGGTTGATATTTTATGAGTCTGGATAAACAGGAAGTGACCTGGAACTAGTCTGAGTGGAGGAGGAGGACATTCTAGTTTTATTTCAGATTCATGAGATTTCTAGATGTTGAACACGTGACTAAACATCTTCTCCTCTCTCTCTTCATCCCTGCCTCCTCCTCTCTGATTGGCCGTCATCACCACAACAACTACAGCATGTAAGTGAGTTATTGAACGCTGCCTCTCTGTCGACGTCACGCTGTTTAAGTAAATGGAGCTCTGACAGATATTCACCAGAGTGGAATCAGCTCTGTGAAATGAGTCTGCTGCCTGTGTTGGATCTTCACTCTGTGTTTCTCTGACCTCTCTCATGCTGCTCTCACCCTCCCGTCACTCGTCTCTCTGAAGGGGGTAAGTCATGATTTTAATGCACCTTTAAAATCGAGTGGCGCCATATGAGGCCACAGTCCTCGCTGCAGTCGGCCCCGGTTCGAATCCCGCATCGGACGGCCCTTTACTGCATGTCATGCCCCCTCTCTCTGCCTCCCCACTTCCTGTCTCTCGACTATCCTGTCCAATAAAGGCAGTAACGTTCAAGACACACCTGTGGTTGAACGTGTGGAGGGAGAGAATCGACGGTGGCCCTGAGAAAACAAATGTAAACAGACACAACACAAACAACTTCATCAACATCTTCATTAGTTTGACACATGAGCTGCAAATACTCAACAGGAACAACAGGAAGTGTTTCCAGGGGCCACTAAAAAGTGACGGACTCGGCTCAGGCACACTTGTTCACTGCTTCCTGAAGCTTTGTGAAGTTATGAAGACGGCTCGTCGGCGCCTCGTTAGCGCTGCTGGAAAACGACCTAAAGGTGTTTGTTTGGTTAATTATGACGTCAAAATCACATGATCAGATATTATTACAAAAATGTGCTATTAGCTGTTAGCTTAGCCTTCAGGTCCGCCACTCTTTAGTGTCCCCTGGCTGACTGACTGATGAATGACTGAATGAATTAATAAATGACTGAATGAATGACTGACTGAATGAATGACTGACTGACTGACTGACTGAATGACTGACTGACTGACTGATGACTGATGACTGACTGACTGACTGATGACTGAATGAATGACTGACTGACTGACTGACTGACTGAATGAATGACTGACTGACTGACTGACTGATGGATGAATGACTGACTGACTGACTGACTGACTCACAGTGGAGGAGTCGAGAAAATCACATTTTCAAAATAAAAGAACATTCATTCGACTGACTAAGAGCTGCTTCAAAGTAAGAGTCCTTCATAGAAATGTAGTGGAGTCAGAAGAACAACATTCGTCTTTAAGTGTAGAGGAGGAACCGTCAAAATAAAAGTCAAGACCAGATACTGAAAATACACCTACGTACAGAACTCACACAAACATGAGTGTGATGTTATTCCTCAGTATCAGAACAGTGTCAGTGTTCAACTCGGCGCCATCTTGGATCTGAGGCCTCTCTTGATCGTCCCTCTCTCTCTGGACCTCCTGCTGCTGTGACCTCTGATATCAAACACATAAAAGCAGCTCCACCCTCCAGCTAAATGTCAAACTGTCTGTTTACGTCTGTATCAGTCCTGAACAGGAAGTCCCGACGCTCTGATTCCTGAACGTGAAGATCAGGACTCTGGTGTCAGAGTGCAGTCCTGACCGTTTATCAGCTGTTACTCTCCGACTAATCAGTCAGTGTGTTGTCACTTGACTCAGCGTCATCTGTGAAGACACAGATATATATATTTCATCATATACAGTCTGAGATGAAGGGAACATGAGGTGGATGTTGACAGGACGGCAGAGGAGGAGGAGGAGGAGTGTGACAGAGTGTGTTTCACAGCGTTTGATAATCTTTTTGTTCTGCACATCAAACGGCCTCCAGGGCCCGTTTAAAGTCAAGATGGAGATGAGAGTTTAGAGACACGGCGTTCTGTAAACTACAGAACCGTCCTCCTAATCAGCACAGACTTCAAACGTCTGCTCTGTCAGTTACAGGCCGGACTGACAGCGACGGGAGCGTCTGTTCGTCTCCCACGCTGACGGCAGCTCCAGATGACGGGCGGCCGGTCCGCCGGGACGCCACGGTGTTAATGTGAACAAACGACAGACTCACACTCCATCATACTGTCGATTCACTGATGATCCACTGACAGAGACTCTGTCAGTGGATCAAACCACAGACAGAGACCACAGTGGACAGATGATGGACACACTGAGATTCCTGCAGACAGACTCAGATGCTGAGGAACATCAGAGTTATTGGAGCTGACAGACTGACACTGGCAGCAGTTAACTGTTCTGTAAAGAGAAGACATCAATAATACAGTCAGCTGATCAGCTGATCGATCACATGATCAACATCTCCACATCTCATTCATTTATCATTTAAAACCACTTTAAACTGTTTCCTCCATCTGGACAAGAAGTTTGTTACTGGATATAATTAAACACAGAAACTACACTTGTCCTCTCAGTAGTTAGTCAGGAGGCAGTGATAATAATAATAATAATTATAATTATAATGATATAATGATAATGATAATAATAATTATAATAATGATAATAATAATAATTATTATCATTATGATAATGATAATAATGATATAATGATAATGATAATAATAATTATAATAATGATAATAATAATAATTATTATCATTATGATAATGATAATAATGATATAATGATAATGATAATAATAATTATAATAATGATAATAATAATAATTATTATCATTATGATAATGATAATAATGATATAATGATAATGATAATAATAATTATAATAATGATAATAATAATAATTATAACAATGATAATAATAATAATTATTATTATTATAATGATAATAATTATTATTATAACAATGATAATAATGATATTGATATAATGATAATGATAATAATAATTATAATAATGATAATAATAATAATAATAATTATAACAATGATAATAATAATAATAATTATTATTATAATAATGATAACAATAATGATCATAGTAATAAAACAGAAATACAATATAACAACAATATATCAATATTACAACTACAATATAAAAGCTGTAACAACAATGTTGGTTTTCACTTTAAAATGAATTCAAATCTTTTATTTGAGGTCTGTGCACATGATCCAGTGTGTGGTGGAGGATGAGATGGTTTGTGTGTGTTCACAGTAACGTGTGTGTGTGTGTGTGTGTGTGTGTGTTGTTGACAGGGTTACACAGCGCTCCACCTCGCCTCCATCCATGGACACCAGCACATCGTCCACGCCCTCATCAACACTCACAGTGAGTCTGATCAGTTATCAATAACAGATCAACAGGAGCTGATGTGACGGATCGTGTTTGAGCTCATAAAGAATAAAATCATGAATTCTTTTATTATATGAAATCATGGATCTGTTTTATTGGACTGATCCTGTTGAACTGCTTCTTCTTCTGCTATTTAAATCTGGTTTCAGTCTGTTCTTTGGTGAACATGGAACATGGAACATACATGTTCCATGTTCCATGTTCCATGTTCCTCCTCAGAAACACAAACTGAAGCTTTTATTCATCGCGTTTCGAACATTGATATTCACACGTTGGCGAGGGACTCAGCTCCACGCCTCACAGACGCTCTGAGGCTGAGGACTCACTGATGCAGATCCCTCTGCCAGACAAAGACCCCCCCAAACCTCTGACTGACAGGTCCAGTCCAACCCACCCCCCCCACACACACACCTCCACCCTCCTCCGCAGGAAGAGGGGAGGCGGGGAGTTCATATTGCTGCTAATGAGGCCCACCAGAGCCTTCAGCCGTGGGGGGGGGGGTTGATGACGGACTTCTGATGCGGAGCGTCCCCCACACACACAGACACACCTCAGTCCCCCCCCCCAGATAGCCATATGCTGGGAGTCAGAGCGTGGACACAGGTGGTCTGCAGGGTCACGTCTCCAGACTCCGCCTCTACACTAAACATGTTTCACAGAGGGGGGAGGGGCCGGTGGCAGTCGCCTCAGCAACCAAACAAAAACCTGAGTCACAGCAGCTGCGGCTGATCTGACCTGTCAGTCAAACGTCTGAGCAGTCATCATCGTTTCAATCATTTACAGGAAGAACAAAGATCTTCGCTGCACTGTGACGACTCACCTGCTTGTTTCCTGTTGGACTCACAACGCAGCTTTTTCATTGGCTGCAGTCGACCCACAGGAAGTAGACTCTTTCAGGACACAGTGGACGTGGTGTCAGTCATGATGAGGAGGCTGTTGGCCCCCCCCCCCCCAAACCCACACACACGTTATCTTAAATAATCCCCCCCCCCAGTTTCTCCTGAGGCCTTGTTCTGAGCCTCTGTTTGCAGAGAGACCATGAGGACTGGGGGGGGGGGGTTAGACCTGCAGCCGGGAAGCCATTTTACTAATTAGCCGCCCTGGTACCTGTGAGGACCCCCAGCTGATGGAGACCAGGTCCAAGGATGAGCAGATGAGATCCGGAGGGAAACCTCCTCCTGTACAGGGGGGGTTTTATTTTGAATGACCCCCCCCCAAATTTGATTTCTCTGCCCCACAGACTCGTACATCAGTCACATGATGATCAGTCCAGATGAGTGACGTGTGTCTCACTGTGTCTCTGTCTCTGTGGACAGACGCTAAGACCGGCCTCAGAGACTACCACGGCAAGACGGCGGTTCAGTACTGGAGCGGCTGCAACGACGTCTTCACCACGCCAGACTGTCAGTCAGGTGAGAGGACACAGTCACACTGCAGTCACTCTCTTCTTCTCTGGTTAAATTCAAGTTTAAGTTTAATGTGGAACACGTGGAAACACGTGACGTTTGAATGATTGTGTCGTTAACGAGTCTGTCCTCCTGTAACGATCCCTCAGGTTGTCTGTGCAGCAGCTTATTATGACATCATACAGAGGTTTTGTTGCTAGGCGATATCTAGTGGTCGTAGTAATTGTGTAGTTGTCACACCTAAGACACGCCCCTAGCTGCCAGTAGCTCCTCCCTCAGAGGAAGCTGATTGGTCTGAACTGGAAGCTTGAAGCCCAGACAGATGATCGATCAGCTAACTTATTACATCACAGACTATTTACATAGATTCGGATGTCGTGGTTCCATCAGGTTCCATCAGTTTCTATCAGGTTTCATCAGGTTCAATCAGGTTCCATTAGTTTCTATTAGGTTGTTCCTTCAGCTTCCATCAGGTTGTTTCATCAGGTTCCATCAGGTTCTATCAGGTTCTCTCAGGTTGTTTCATCAGGTTCCCTCAGGTTTCATCAGGTTCCCTCAGGTTTCATCAGGTTCCCTCAGGTTTCATCAGGTTCCCTCAGGTTCCTTCTGGTTTCATCAGGTTCCCTCAGGTTCCTTCAGGTTTCATCAGGTTCCCTCAGGTTTCATCAGGTTCCCTCAGGTTCCTTCAGGTTTCATCAGGTTCCCTCAGGTTTCATCAGGTTCCATCAGGTTACATCAGGTCTTCCGGTGTAAATGTTTCATGGTCTGGGTCTTGTTGAACTCCAGTATCAGACCTGCGGTGTGACTGGACTGTCGGTGTGTTTCAGGTGGGAGGTTCTCTCGAGGACGGCGGACTCAGCGTTACGTTCTGCCGTCTCTGCTGTCTCGTTCTCGCAGTCAGGGTCAGCTCCACCTGGACTTTGGGACAGTGTCTCAGTCGTCTTCTCACGATGTGTTGGACCTTCAAGTCTGACCTTCAGCCTCCTGCTTCTCCTGGACAACGAACATGGTCCAACATATCCCAAGATGCATTGCGCTCCGGTAATGAAAACAGTATGGCAGCAGACAACAGCTGGAGATCAGGAAGTGTCTCACACTTTACTGTGTAAAAACTCTCAGAGATGAAGAGGCGTGAAGCTCGAGCAGCTGCTGGAGACAGAGTTTGACTGAAAGAAATCCAGGTTCATGTTTAGAGATAAAAGTGTCTCTGTAGCAGAGACAGAGTCCGGCCAGACTGGCCTGAGTCTGGCCCATATGCGGCAGGATTTTCAGGTCTACCTCCACATCTGGACCAGTTCAGGTACATACAGAGGAAATCTTGACGCTGTCAGACAGAGGATAACAGCTGGAATCTGGCCAGATGTGGAAGTATATGTGGGCCAGACTCGGGCCGATGACCCAGGCCTATGTTGGGCCAGAAGTTTTATTTTGCTATCAGCTGCTGTGGTGTCTTCAGTGTGTCTCCCTCTCTCCCCCTCTCCCCCTCCCTCTCTCTCATAAATGTCTTCATTAACTTCAGTCCATTGGCTGCTCACAGCATGGAGCTCGTTATCTGCCTTAATAAGGAGGAGCAGCAGCGTTTGTGTGAAGACTCACTCAGCTGATAACTAACAGAGACTGAACTGAGTCCACATGTGACTGAAGAACATTCACAGCAGACCAACATCAGAGGACAGGTCCTCAGGTCCTCAGGTCTTCAGGTCTTCAGGTCCTCAGGTCTTCAGGTCCTCAGGTCTTCAGGTCCTCAGGTCCTCAGGTCCTCAGGTCTTCAGGTCCTCAGGTCCTCAGGTCTTCAGGTCCTCAGGTCCTCAGGTCTTCAGGTCTTCAGGTCTTCAGGTCCTCAGGTCTTCAGGTCTTCAGGTCTTCAGGTCCTCAGGTCCTCATGTCCAGGTCTCTGCACATCTGTATTAACATTTACAGCTGTTTAGTTTCCTTTTCTCTTTGTGTGTCACACACAGTGGACATGTGTTTATGAATGAAGAGAATATCAGGAAAATAAAAACATGTTGAAGAGACGTGTTGAGCTTTAGTAACATGTTTCTTTGAAGCTGCTCATCGACATGATCAGGTTTTTATCACCTGTTATTAATTGTCTCGCTTCTGTTTGGGAAATAATCATGTTCCCATCATGCTTTGGGTGGATCAAAACAAGTACAATGTCAGCTGTGAGCTACAGCTTCAGCCCAGTGTTTTTATTCCTCCGCCCGGCGACAGTCAGAGCGGCAGCCATTTTGTTATCAGGTTGTCCATGTGTCTCAGAAATACCTCGACAGAACTTTCTCAGATTTGGCACAAACATTCACTCGGACTCAAGGATGAACTGATTAGATTTTGGAGGTCAAATGTCAAAGGTCAAAGGTCAGTTTTCACACAAAGGGTTAATATTTCTGTGACTGTGACCTGAAACGAGGTTTTCAACCACAAGGTGGTGACTCTAGTTTAATCTGTATCTGTTCACACGTCACAGGACTGTCTCATCACCAGTGGCTGAATCAGCTGTGAAAACATCAGATATGAATAAAATTACAGATAAAATAGAATAAAATACATATAGAACATAATTACAGTGAAATAAGTGAATAAAATAAAGTGACTAAGGACTAAAAAACCGACCTGAGAATGAAAACACAGACATTAACTCATCGCCTGGTCCGTCACTTTTTACTGTCCCCTGGAAACACTTCCTGTTGTGTTCCTATGAGTGACTGTCGTGTGTCAGACTGATGAAGGTGTTTCTTCAGTAGTTGAGCTTCAGGGCCACCGTACTCTCTCGTCTCCTCAGTGTCCTCTCTCTCTGCTGTATCTCAGCTCCGTCACTGAGCTCAACTCTCCTCGTCCTTCACAGCAGAGCGTCTGACTGACAGCCACTCTGTCAGTCAGACGCTCTGCGGTGGCGCTCTGTGGTGGCGCTCTGCGGTGGGGCTCTTCAGTTGTCCTGGAGCGATGTGTTTCCTCTTGTAAAGGTGTTCCCAGCAGGCCTGCAGAGAGCCAGCAGCCACACACACACACACACACACTGATTACAGAGGATGACCAGCCTGGACGCCATTACAGCACGCCATGATGCTCTCAGCTGCCGCCATGTGAGAGGAAGTCAGGACAAGACAACCAGGAAACAATGATGGCGGCTGTCAGAGGATCATCTTTCTTTTCCTGAGGTTAACTTTGTAAAGTTGTAGGGGGAGGGGTCTTCCTGTCCAACACATATCTGTGGTGGTGGTTCTGTATTTAAATGAGTGTGTGACTCCGCCCTGATCAGTGCATCCTGCATTCCTGTCAGGTGATTCAGATCTGAGTGAATCACATGATCACTCACCTTCATGAAACAGCTTCCTGTTTCACACCAGCCACAAACTAAACCTCAGAGGAAACGCAGATAGGTTATTAGATTATTACAAATATTAACAGCTGAGTCAGTCTAGAGACTAAGACCAAAGACTAAGACTAAGAAGAGAGGAGGCTCTGAGCCTCTCTTCTGATTGGCTGACTGTTTTCTGACTGATCCAATAAAAATACAGCAGATTTCAGGTAAAAACACTCAGAGAAACCAAATCCTGCAAGGTTTGGATGGTGGGTCCAGGTGGGCGGGGCTTGGTGACTGCTTTGTTGTGACATCACAAAGTTCCAGAAGTCCTGACGGCTGGTTTTAAGGCTCAGTTTCTGAATACAGGCTGTGTGCATTTCTCTGTGGACTGAGGCTTTGATACTTTCACAGTATTAATATAGAAGCTAGAGCTGATGTATAATCTTAAACCTCATAAACATAAACCTCTCTCCTCTCCTCTCTCCTCTCCTCTCTCCTCTCTCCTCTGTCCTCTCCTCTCTCCTCTCTCCTCTCTCCTCTGTCCTCTCTCTCCTCTCCTCTCTCCTCTCCTCTCTCCTCTCCTCTCCTCTCTCCTCTCCTCTCTCCTCTCCTCTCTCCTCTCTCCTCTGTCCTCTCCTCTCTCCTCTCTCCTCTCTCCTCTGTCCTCTCTCTCCTCTCCTCTCTCCTCCTCTCTCCTCTCTCCTCTCCCCTCTCCTCTCTCCTCTCTCCTCTCCTCTCTCCTCTCTCTCCTCTCCTCTCTCCTCTCTCCTCTCTCTCCTCTCCTCTCTCCTCTCTCCTCTCTCTCCTCTCCTCTCTCCTCTCTCCTCTCTCTCCTCTCCTCTCTCCTCTCTCCTCTCTCTCCTCTCCTCTCTCCTCTCTCCTCTCTCTCCTCTCCTCTCTCCTCTCTCCTCTCTCTCCTCTCCTCTCTCCTCTCTCCTCTCTCTCCTCTCCTCTCTCCTCTCTCCTCTCTCTCCTCTCCTCTCTCCTCTCTCCTCTCTCTCCTCTCCTCTCTCCTCTCTCCTCTCTCTCCTCTCCTCTCTCCTCTCTCCTCTCTCTCCTCTCCTCTCTCCTCTCTCCTCTCTCTCCTCTCCTCTCTCCTCTCTCCTCTCTCTCCTCTCCTCTCTCCTCTCTCCTCTCTCTCCTCTCCTCTCTCCTCTCTCCTCTCTCTCCTCTCCTCTCTCCTCTCTCCTCTCTCTCCTCTCCTCTCTCCTCTCTCCTCTCTCTCCTCTCCTCTCTCCTCTCTCCTCTCCTCTCTCCTCTCCTCTCCTCTCTCCTCTCTCCTCTCGCCTCCTCTCTTCCCCCCTTCTCCTTTATTCAGAGGTTGTTCAGAGCCTCTCTGATATTTAAATATCTGAACAGCTGAGAGAAGAACGCCCCCCCCCCACTCACACCTTCATGTCATTCCTAAACTGAAGTCAAGAGCTCAAGAGCTCGGTCAGCTCATCCAACAACCCCCCCCAACCTCCCTCCCCCTCCTCCCCCCTCAGCCTGTGCTCCACTCGAGTCTGATCCAAGGAGCTTACAAGTGTAATTAAATCATTAAATTCTCGTCTGTGCTTCACAGAGCCAGTTCAAATTGACTTCCCACCAACCTCATTTTCTATTTGAACACCAAATAATGATTTTCTGCCAGTCTAATTACAAAGCTCAACATCTGATCAAGCCGGCATCCGGCGGGGGAATTATCACAGGGGGCCCGCATTAGACCTCATTACCAACTTGAGTGCAAAATTATTACATCTTGTAATTGGATGGGGATATTTATCAACAGAGTGTTGGCCCGGCCGCCGTCGCTGCTCGGCGATCACATGCTTGACTGAGCCGCTCGGTTCACCAGAGGTCGCTGGAAACAAAGATGAGCTGCCGAGTTCAAGTGATCTTCAACCGACTGGACGGACACATAAACACAGGTCTGATCCTCTGTTCCCTCCTCTCTGTCTTCATCAGGGGTCACTGCTGACCTTTGACCTCTTCATTGACACTCTCTGGTCATTGCTGCGATTTACGAAAGGAAAAACAACGTACAACATACAGGAGGGTTGACATCTTATTTGAAATGGATCCAGAGATTTTTAATCCATCACAGTGTCAACAGTATTTATATCAGTGTTACTCTGCTAATGTTACGCTAAGCTAGCTGTTTCCTGTTACCAGTCTTTAAGCTAAGCTAGCTGTTTCCCCCTGTTTAAACAACTACTGTGATTTAAGAAATGAAAAATAACATACAACATACTGGAGGTTTAATTTATTTTTCACCAGTATTTATATCAGTGTTATTCTGCTAATGTTAAGCTAAGCTAGCTGTTTCTTGTTTCCAGTTTTCATGCTAAGCTAAGCTAGCTGTTTCTTGTTTCCAGTTTTCATGCTAAGCTAAGTTAGCTGTTTCTTGTTTCCAGTTTTCATGCTAAGCTAAGCTAGCTGTTTCTTGTTTCCAGTTTTCATGCTAAGCTAAGCTAGCTGTTTCTTGTTTCCAGTTTTCATGCTAAGCTAAGATAGCTGTTTGCCTGTTTCCAGTTTTCATGCTAAGCTAAGTTAGCTGTTTCTTGTTTCCAGTTTTCATGCTAAGCTAAGCTAGCTGTTTCTTGTTTCCAGTTTTCATGCTAAGCTAAGATAGCTGTTTGCCTGTTTCCAGTTTTCATGCTAAGCTAAGTTAGCTGTTTCTTGTTTCCAGTTTTCATGCTAAGCTAAGCTAGCTGTTTCTTGTTTCCAGTTTTCATGCTAAGCTAAGATAGCTGTTTGCCTGTTTCCAGTTTTCATGCTAAGCTAAGTTAGCTGTTTCTTGTTTCCAGTTTTCATGCTAAGCTAAGCTAGCTGTTTCTTGTTTCCAGTTTTCATGCTAAGCTAAGATAGCTTTTTTCCTGTTTCCAGTTTTCATGCTAAGCTAAGCTAGCTGTTTCTTGTTTCCAGTTTTCATGCTAAGCTAAGCTAGCTGTTTCTTGTTTCCAGTTTTCATGCTAAGCTAAGATAGCTGTTTGCCTGTTTCCAGTTTTCATGCTAAGCTAAGTTAGCTGTTTCTTGTTTCCAGTTTTCATGCTAAGCTAAGCTAGCTGTTTCTTGTTTCCAGTTTTCATGCTAAGCTAAGATAGCTGTTTGCCTGTTTCCAGCCTAGGATGTTTGTACGTATCTGTGTGTGTCTGACAGATTGTGTGTATGTTGTTATGTCTGCATGTGTGAAGTGTGTGAACAGTTTTTTATGTTGTTCATGTGATTTGTTAATCTGTGGTTTTGTGTGTATTTCATTTGTTTAATGTGTGTGTGTGTGTGTGTGTGTGTGTGTGTCACTGAGCTCATGTCTCCATGAATGTGAATGGACTTAGTCTCAGAGACAAAAGCAGAAATCACCATGAGATCCTGAAAACCTCCATATCGAATGCAGTTTCAAGGCGGCTGCACGCTTCAATCACAGTGTAATCACTGCAGCTAAAAGACACTGCTCCTCAGAGGGTTTTATCTGCTCACGTTACATTCACAGTCATCACTCATTTACATTTTTGTTGCTTATTCATTACAGAGATCCACCTGTCAATCAGGCTCTGAGGGCGGGAATTAATCTTCTGTTACAGGTGAGACTGTGTGAGGCTGGAGTTCATGTTTCCAAACTCACGTTATCATTGTTGTTGTCTTTCTCTTTACTCTTTGTTTTGTCTTTGTTGTTCAGGACCTGAAACAGTGGCTCGTCCCTGCAGACCCTGAACACGCCACAGGAGCAGCTCTTACAGACAAACATCCTCCACACTCTGTGTTGTCGTCCTGAAGTCTCTCTGGGTCAGTTCATGACCTTTTTATAAACAGTCTATGTTCAAAACACACAAACACTGTCGGTTTATTTCAGCAGCTTTTATTGTGAAGGGAATTTGTTCTGAGCTGTTTGTCTTTCATGCTTCCTGGAGAAACTGAATCTGTTTTCTCTCAGTTTCTCTTTACCCGTGTTTTCCTCCTCCTCCTCCTTCTCTGTGCATCCTGGGAGGGATTACCCCCCCCCCCCCCCCCCCCCCCCCCCCCCCCCCCCCCCCCAGGACCACAGCCTCACAACCTGCATGAATAAATGAGGAGAGACAACAGGAGAGTCCGGCTGTCTGAAAGTATGTTTTTCCTGAGCAGGTGAGTCCATACCTGCTTCAAAGGTAACAGTTCAGACCGGCAGGTTGTGATGGTCCCACTTTAACCCCAAGGAAGACAACTGAGGGGGCAAAGGTCACCACAGGTTCTCTCATTCCTTCATGAATCCACCATCACCTGACAGAAATACACTAACTAAGCTAGTGGTTTCGCCCTGTTTCCAATCCTTATGCTAAGCTACACTAGCTGTTTCCCTGTATTCCCTGTCTTTATGCTAAGCTACACTAGCTGTTTCCCTGTATTCCCTGTCTTTATGCTAAGCTACACTAGCTGTTTCCCTGTATTCCCTGTCTTTATGCTAAGCTACACTAGCTGTTTCCCTGTATTCCCTGTCCTTATGCTAAGCTAAGCTAACCAGCTGCTGTGGCTTCATATTTAGAGTACAGATTTTGGAGTCCTTTGATTCTTCACTGAAATGTCAAAATATTTCTTTACATTAAATTTCAAACACCAAAATATGTTTTAGTAAAAATCAGAAACACTTCAGACTTAAAAAACGAAGAAATTGTCAAACAGACGTAAAACAACAGGAATAAAAAATGTCTAAAGGTGAGAATGAAACAGAACATGAATATTCAGTGAAAAATAAAATTACATTTATGAAAATGGAAATCTGGTGTTTGTAAGAAAGAAAGCTTTCATGTGAAGCTGTATCATTGGATCTGATTGTATGGACTGATAGTGAAGATAAAGGGAGACAATGGATAAGCAGATTAGTGGAGCTGCAGCACAGATCTGATATGATGGAGCCTGCGGCTGCAGCTCTCTGCTGCAGGGACTTTATAAATATTCACCTATTAAAACTCGACTGGCGGCTCGGGGCTCGTCCTGCCTCCCTACGACTCGCTTCCTTTCTTGTCAGTTTTCGTGGCTTTCATTCTGTGTTTTGTTTGTTTTAATGTCATCATAGATTTATATATAAACCAGCCTCAGGTATGTAAATGACGCTGCTGTGAATCGTGACATCACCTGCACTCAGTCTGTGCAAGTCTTCATAAACAGACTGCTTCGGTGTGCCTGGTTTGTCAGGCTGCTCTTTCATGAAAACGCCGACCTCTGGTCCTCGTCATCTGCTCGGACCAGCAGTTATAAAAGTCTGAGCTGCAGTTAGTTACAGACCATAATGAGCTTCAGTCAGAGAAAGATGATGAAACGTTCACCACTTTAACCCTGAGGGAGACAACTGAGGGGTCAAAGGTCCCCACAGGTTCTCACATTCCTCAATGAATCCACCATCACCTGACAGAAATATACTAACTAAGCTAGCTGTTTCCCTGTTTCCAGTCTTTAAGCTAAGCTAAAGTAGCTGTTCCCCTGTGTTTGCTGTCTTTATGCTAAGCTAAGCTAGCTGTTTCCCTGAGTTTCCTGTCTTTATGCTAAGCTAGCTGTTTCCACCTGTTTCCAGTCTTTAAGCTAAGCTAAAGTAGCTGTTCCCCTGTGTTTGCTGTCTTTATGCTAAGCTAAGCTAGCTGTTTCCCTGAGTTTCCTGTCTTTATGCTAAGCTAGCTGTTTCCACCTGTTTCCAGTCTTTAAGCTAAGCTAAAGTAGCTGTTTCCCTGAGTTTCCTGTCTTTATGCTAAGCTAGCTGTTTCCAGTCTTTAAGCTAAGCTAAAGTAGCTGTTCCCCTGTGTTTGCTGTCTTTATGCTAAGCTAAGCTAGCTGTTTCCCTGAGTTTCCTGTCTTTATGCTAAGCTAGCTGTTTCCCTGTTTCCAGTCTTTAAGCTAAGCTAAAGTAGCTGTTTCCCTGAGTTTCCTGTCTTTATGCTAAGCTAGCTGTTTCCACCTGTTTCCAGTCTTTAAGCTAAGCTAAAGTAGCTGTTCCCCTGTGTTTGCTGTCTTTATGCTAAGCTAAACTAGCTGTTTCCCTGAGTTTCCTGTCTTTATGCTAAGCTAGCTGTTTCCACCTGTTTCCAGTCTTTAAGCTAAGCTAAGCTAGTCATTTAAGCAGTTAGTGATGGATGTAATGAGCATCAGTCAGAGAGACGATGAGTGTTTGAAACATCTTCACTCAGACTTCAGCTGTTTTCTTCACTCAGTTTAAAATCTGTTTTCATCAGTTTCAGCAGGTGAATGGATGAAGGGATGACGGAGGAAAAGAGACAGAAGGAGGAATAAAAGTCTTCAGACAGACTCTGTGAAGTCAGTGAAAACTCGCTTTTAATTCTTTGTTAATAAAGAAAAGAAATGAAATAAGGACTGTGGATGTTCCATGAATTAAATCTGAAGATATGAATAAAAGCAGCTTCACTGGTGAAACTGACAGACATCAGATCAGCTGTTAGTGTTGATTCTGTTAATGACAGATTAAAACGAAACGTGTCTGTTGTCGGTTTGTGTCTGAACTCAACCAAAGATCTTCTGTAAACGAAGAGGCTTCACTCTGAGAGATGCTCTACAATCACTTGGTGTGTTTGCGTTAACACGATTAACGCTTCATTTGAAATTGTGAACTAAAAACAGTCATTTTTAAATAAAGTGTCGCAAACAAATGTATTTGCTCATGAGAGCAGTTTTTTCAGATTATTACAAAGTAAAATATTTGACAAAAGTGACATGGAAACACTTTTTCACTATTTACATTTAATCTGCAGCTTTATCTCAGTGAGATGTTCACTGGCCTCCAGCTCTGACCTCTGACCCCGGGGACGGCCCGACACAGTGTCACGCTTTATCACAGACAGAAGACTTAGAGTCGAACATGGCGCCCTGCTCCTTCACATCGCCATGATAATTAGTGTGATTTCCCTAATCGTGTTCCTCCGTTAGCAGCGGAGAGAGCTGAGCTCACTGACTCCGCCCCGCCCCGAAGCTGCGGCTGCACCGGGGTATAAATCAAACGCCGCCTAATTTACCTCTGAGCAGAGTCAGCTGACGTGGTAATGAGAGGAAACGAGGCCTCGGACCGCCGTCACTACATATATCTTTCAAATGTAAATAATGGGGTGTGTGTGTGTGTGTGTGTGTGTGTGTGTGTGTGTGTGTGTGTGTGTGTGTGTGTGTGTGTGTGTGGCACCATACGCTGCCTTCACGCAACATTAGCTGCTGCTCAGCCTCAGTCAGGACTCACCGCTGAGACATTTACACATCAGCTGACATCTGACAGCTTTTAACACAGAGTTAAAGGTGCTCCTGGGTGGGGGGGGTGGGGGGGGTTACAGTCCAGTGTTGAAGTGTGATCAGCTTCATGATCAGCTGCTGTCACTCACACATCATTCAACATACAACTTTAGAAACTAGATAGAAATGATAGTGAAGGAGTCAGTTTGATGTCATGTTGCTGCTATGATGTCACTATGACATCATCAGGTCTTTTCTCTGTTTTTGCTGAAAAGGAGGAAGTGATTCTGTTTCTTTGGAAAATTCATATGATCAAAATAATGTAGTTCTTTAAAGTACGACGTCCTTAAAACTGCAGCTCCTTCAGTAGGTGAGTAACTGCAGCGACTTCCTGTCTGACTGATGAGTCATGTGACTGCTGATTAATCAGAGAGTAAACAGTCTCTGTCCCTGAGCTCTCAACAAAGAGCTTCTTCACAGCTGTCACCTCTCTCTCTCTCCTTATCTAATGCAGAATAATGACACAGGCTGCGTCTCGGCGGCGCCGGCGGCACGTGAAGGTCTCCGGCGGGAAATAAAAAGCACAGCACAATAACATAAAGACATAAAGACACTCAGCGGTGTGATTGGCTCAGAGTGACGGACAGCTGGTGGCTTATCACAGCTGGATGAATGTGCTGAGAGGAGGACGGGACCAGGCTGATCCACTGAGCAGGAGGGAGAGGGCGGGAAAGAAAGGAACCACAGAGGAAGGAGGAGGTGAGCTCCACAGAGAAGGAGAGAGAGACCAGGTCTGGATTTAAAAATGAAGCTGGTTATTATACAGCTTCCAGAGTCCAGACCAGAGTCCAGACCAGAGCCCGGACCAGAGTCCAGACCAGAGTCCGGACGACATGGCGACAGTTAATTAACAGCTGATTCAGGAAGCAGCTTCCTGTCTCACTGTCAGACTCTTTATTCACTTTATAGTTTCTCACAAACATCGAATCACATTTTCAAATCACAGATAAAACTGAAATAATCAGCTGATCTCGGCTTTAGGAAAAGATCAACAGTGGGAGACAAAGAAATACACAAGAAATACGTATATGTGTATATATACATATATACACATATACATATATACACAAGGAATAGAAGGTGGATAAAAGGAAAGAAGATAAATCAAAATACATTTTATTGAACCTCCAGGTCTGTGAGTTATTTCATGTAGTTCCCATAGCAACAGGAGGAGACCTCTGACTGTCCCATACAAGAGCAACAGGAGATTCAGCTGTTCATCCGATCAGCTGTTTCACGTGGTGTCGGCCTTTTGGGGGGAAGTTCGTCCAGTCAAGTCAAGCTCTGGTCGAGGAGGCGGAGCCTGAGTCTGATGCTGATCTGAGGTCAGCAGACTGATGGACCGACACTGATGTTTGCAGGTGAGAGCTGCAGCGTCAGGAGCTGTTAACACTCACTTCCTGTCACCACCTCCGCCATCTAATTACCCCCCCCCCCCCCCAATGGGCAGGTAATATCGGGAGGCCTCCCCTGCTCTCATCACCCCCCCAGTGACAGGAGCTGACAACAGCAGAGCAGTAAATATAATGAGGACGGTCACAGCGCCCAGTCGTCACGCCCCATTGATCATTCCCCAGCTTCAGGCGTGCGGCGGCGCTCTGTTCCCGCCGTGACATCAATACATTATTAATGTGTGTGTAACATCCACAGAGGTTTTATTGGTGGTGGCGGTAATAAGTGGCGAGGAAGGACCCAGCAGCTGGACGAGGAGCTGTCACAGTCGCTAATGAAATGCTTGATTTGTTTGTTTTCCCTCTCGACGCATCTCAAATGTCACATCCGGCCAAACACCGGCTTCCCATTAGCTGTGCTAATTAACTTTGCAACTGTCAAGCTAGCAGCGGCTAACAGAAGTGACAGCGAGAAGCGCGGGAGCTGAAGGCTGCTAATAACTCAGGAGGCTAACAACGGCTGACACCGCGAGGAGCCGCCGAGAAAAAAGGGACGCCGTCGACATCAAATGCAGTTATCTTTCCATGGGAGGAAAATAAGCCTGGGGGGGGGGCAATCTCATCTTTAATGCTGGGTTATTGGCATTGGCGAGCAGGGCTTTGTTCCCGCTGTTTGAGCGGCTGCCGGTGAAGAGGCTCCCGTCTAATGATGAATAGCGGCCTATAGTGGCGGGAGATTACTCCCCAGAGAGCCGCGAGCCCGCTGCCATGATTCATGACATATTTATCTGTCTGCTGTCACTCGGCCCGGGAGTGACGGAGGGGACGGGCGGGACAACCGGAGGAATTATGCAGCTATAATTGTCAATCACAGCGACGAGTGAGCGCCGCGCGAGGGCCGTTCTCATAACGGAGGTGCTTAGAGCCATCACCGGGGTGGGGAGGACGGTGGTGAGGGGGGGGTATCCACTGCTCAGATGACAGTATTATTCATATGACTGTTCACAGGCCGGAGACACAGGAGCGCTCCGCTGCAGATGCCAGCACTCAGAGCGTGGTCATGTGACCGAGCGGCAGGAAGCGAGTGCTTCACAGGTGATCAGTCGGAACAGTTTTAAACCGTCTCCTCACTGGACGCTTCAGATGAGCCAGTGATGAATGATCTGAGAGGAAACGTCTGAGTTCATTCATCCATTTAACAGGGACGATGTCATTTAACATCGTTTCTAAACAGAGCATTAAACTAACGTGTTACAGCTGTTGCTCCTTCTCCACTCCTCTAGTTTTACATGTATCATGTCATTAAAACAGTCAATTATTGATTATCCTACAATTAGCTAAAGAATATACAGATGTTGAGTCTGAAAAGAGACGACAACAACAAGCTACAAACAATCAAACACAAACAAGGAGCAGGAGATGAGAACAGCTCTGAACCTTTGCTGTAGAGGAATTAATATCTCAGTTCATCTGGTTCCAGTTCCAGCGGTGGAGAAAGATGGCCGACGTCTCTCTGAGGTGTTTTCAGAGCAGCATGTGGATGGTGACGATGTTGATCGTTTCCTCTGCTGTTTCACGTCTCTAAACGAACGCCACACGTGTACGACAACGTCCGCGGGTCGTTTTAAATTCAACACCATCGTCTGTGAATGTGATGCGGCCTCCGCTGGTGGTCGGAGGAGAAGCAGTGCTCACACAAGAATTAACGAACTAGGATCAAATTAGTGTTTTATGTTTGTTCAGTTGTTTGTTTCTGACAGACAAATAAATAAACAAACAAATAAAACTAGAATCGCCCTCTCCTCCGCTCAGACTAGTTCCAGGTCACATCCTGTTTATCCAGTCATAGATAATATGAACCATTTGTGTGCTAAAAAGTGTTTGAGGTCACATGACCTTGACCTTTGACCTTTGACCATCAAAAACAAATCAGTTTGTCCTTGAGTCCAAGTGAACGTTTGTGCAAAATTGGAAGAAATTGCCTCCAGGCGTTCCGGAGATACTGCGTTCATTCAGAGAAGAAGAAACGTGACCGTCTTCCTTGTGTTGGTCGATTCAGCGTCTCCACGGGAACATGATGAAAACTCTGGCTGCGTGTTGTTTTCAGATTCATCCAGCTTAGCACGGATGTAAAAGGAGAGAATAAAAAAGAAAAGCAGGTGAAGAAGAGATATTTGTTTGAAGCTGGTTCCCACCTGCTCTGCAGACACTTCCATTCAACACTTGATCAGCTTCAAGGAAAGATTTCCTACAGAAACATCATCTCACCAAGATGTTTAATGAGGCTTAGAGATGTAACATGGGTTTATTCAGAATGTGTGACATCTGTAGCTGCTGGTCACGCTGCGTTCACCCACACTCCTCCACTGATAAGCCTTTCAGAGGACGCCTGAATGCTCCGAGACATTCAGACCACAATTAAATCCAGAGAGATTAAAACTGAGGGTTAGACACGTCTTTGACTCGGAGACACCACACAGCATTTTATTTCTCTGCTGCTCAGCTTTCATATTAATATGTTCAGATATGTTTCAACTGGGCTGTAAGTCATGTGCACTGACTTTAAATTACATCCGTCCCTCACAGTGCAGTTAACGATTATTACAGATTCAACTATTGAAACTATCTGAATTAAATAAAAGACAAACCCTGAAACAACGAGCTGCTCTCAGTCCGACCCGGACCTGACAGACCTGATCAGAGTCTGACACACAGGTGTTGTTACCATGGTCACAACCTGTTTCACCCCATTACACCTGTGGGCTTCCTGTGAACCACCATTAAAGAGTCGACGTGACCGAGCCCGACCCGAACCCAACAGGACCGTATCCATCCTACGGTCTGAGGTTCTGCCAGGGCGAGAGACACTGAGACAGACAGGATGCGAGAGAGAGAGAGAGAGAGAGAGAGAGAGGGATCCCATGTGCTGGCAGTGTGCCTGATTAGAAGGAGAGCAGTGGAGTGGAAAACTCATTAAACAATGTATAAGCCTCTTAATCAAATCAATAGCCAAAGTAACTCCTAACTGATAGCTCTTATCAGAGCTGGAGTAAAGCTGCAGACCTCTCGCATTTTAATTACGAGGAGAAAACCCGGGCTGGGATTTAAGAGCCAGAAAAACAAGAAATGAAGATGTTTGTCTCGTCACTTAAGGAGTTTAAGGGGAAAAGACGATGATGAATGAGGAGATTCATTCCAAAAAAAGACATCGATGGTGGAAACAAATAATGTTGACTCTGACAGAATAATCAGCGGAGTGAAAGTCAAACAGCACTGAGATTACTGAAGGTTTGACACTGTGGTTGTACAACAACACAATCATCTGTAGTTGAAAGGGTCAATTCATTCAAAGAATTACACAAACAACCACAACTCAAGGTCCACGTCGTTTTTACTTCTGCCACTGGGAACGTTTCATCCTGCGAATGAAGTGCGGTGGTCTGTACCGCAATAAAGTCATAGTCGAATACCGAAAACATGAGCACTTACTGCCAACACCAACAAAAACGAATGAAAACACGAGCAAATACTGAAAACACGAAAAAATACTGCAAACACCAACAAAAACACGAGCAAAAACACAAACAAAAACACAAACAAAAACACATACAAATACTGCAAACATGAAAAAATACTGCAAACACAAAGAAAAACACAAAGAAAAACACAAAGAAAAACACAAACAAAAACACAAACAAAAACACAAACAAAAATACAAACAAATACTGAAAACATGAAAAAATACTACAAACACAAAGAAGAACACAAAGAAAAACACAAACAAATACTGAAAACACGAACAAAAACACAAACAAAAACACAAACAAATACTGAAAACATGAAAAAATACTGCAAACACAAACAAAAACACAAACAAAAATATGAGCAAAAACACAAACAAAAACACGAACAAAAATACAAACAAATACTGAAAACATGAAAAAATACTACAAACACAAACAAAAACACAAACAAAAACACAAACAAATACTGAAAACATGAACGAAAACACGAAGAAATATCAAAAACACAAATGAACATAGCAAACATGACCAGAAACACACACAAAAACAGGAGTGAGTATAGAAACACTGCTCTCTGTATTTGCAGTGGATATTTGAATGTGTCCTGCGGGCCACCGTAGGTTCTCAAGACAACAAACAAAATCAATCTGCTGATGTGAGCTGATGACTGTGGACCTCAGATTAAATAAAGAACTGAGCCTTTAAATAAACTGTTCAAATGTTGACATCCTGATACAATGAGCAGCTACACACAGTGTTTCTGACTTAATTATTGTTTTCATTGTGTGTGTGTGTGTGTGTGTGTGTGTGTGTGTGTGTGTGTGACTGAATGAATTGGTGTTGATGGACTGGGGAACTGATGCAGGTAATTAACTCAGTGAAAGTGCAGATGTTTTCTGAGGACTGAGGCCGATGCTGAAACACACACACACACACACACACACACACACACACACACACACACACCTTCCTCAGCACGCAGCAGCTCAGTCTCTTCCACTCGACCGCAGAAGGCGGGTGGAGGCGTTTAGCGGCAGCTGCCTCGGCGTGGCCGGCGGTCGATGGGCTGGAAAGCCCTGTGTGCTTTAATTAATTGAGGGGAGATTACATGGTCTTCCAACCATGTAGTTTGTCATCAGAACCCATTACAGATTGATATTAGACGCTTCTCCACGGTGTCAACAGCAATTTGGAGGACAGCTAAAGTTGAGAGGGTGTGAAAGTTTTGTGCTGAGATGCTCCGGGGGCAATTACAGCGCACATGCTCAGGGGCTGATTGGTTTTAGCAGCAGACGTATTTATAGCTGCTGAAACGAGGCTGAGTGAATTCACATTCAGGATATTTAGCAGCTGTAGACTCAGACAGCAACAGCGTTTTCTGTTCTTCAGCCTGATGAACATTAAAACAGTAAAATACAGATTCATCTGATGAATTTAAAGATTGTAAAGATGCTTTTATAAAATCATTTTTTAAATTCAGCTTCTCACATACACACAAATGTAATATATGACTATGTTATTATCACATGTATACATCCTCTGGATATATCAAGATATATGTTTATGACATATAAGAAATACCCACAGTACAATTTGTACATTTATTAAAAATGTCTATATGATTAATTTTTATGTGATATAACACATTTGTTAAGGATATATATTTGATTTATAAACGAGAGTTTATTAAAACAACAAACTTTATAACTTTAAATGTTAATTTAAAAAGTTATGAATGTTTTTCATTCTGTCTTTTGTATTTACTGTTTGTATATTATATCAACGTATATTGAGAGGCTTTGCAACAGATACAGACATCTACAATATAAGCAAACATACATTAACGTAACGTCCATGTAGCAAATTGTTCCAGTTTTTCACAGGTTTAAACTGTAATGTTTAGATTTCGATTCTTATTATATGTGTATATATGTCACATGTGTGAACACGGCAGCTTGTTGTAGCAGGACACAGGGTTCCTTTAGCAGATCAAAGTATCTTGACTCGTTGGTCAGAACGTCTCGTTAACGGGTCACAGCGACGCACTGCTGCGTGGCGTGAGCTACAGATTCGCTGCCGCACGTATTTTTCATGTGTGATGCGTCTCCCAACAGAAACAGCCAGGGAAAATACCTGATGATGTCACCATGACATCACACCAGCAAAACACTTTTCATCATTATTATTAAACAGCAACACCTTTATCTTATTCACCATATTCTTGTTGTGTGACCTTTGACATTTTGGCCGTGTCACTCCCTGTAGCTTTGCAGCGTTCTCCTCAGTCGGTGTGAGGCTGCGCTGCGGCGAGGTCAGAGGTCAGAGGTCAGAGGTCAGAGGTCAGATTAAGCTCCCGTCTATAACAAGTGAAAACCTTAAAAACAGGAGTGAAAAGATCAAAAACTGCTCCTTGTTGTTATATTACTATGTTTGTAAACATTGATTATATATTATTATCTGTGATTTATTATTATTTATGAGTTATTTCTCTGTTCCCACTGTGGGACGATCTGATGGTTGTGTCAGTGTTTGTAGTTTTATCATGTGCAGCACTTTTTGTAGCATGCTAGTTTAGCGGTCTCAAGCTAGGCTAATGGAGCTGGTTTCTCATGTGGTACTCTCTCTCTCTCTCTCTCTCTCTTTACAGGTGTGCCTGTAGACACCTGGTCATGAGAAGCACACACAGATAAGTGAGCTCCCTCTTTGTTAATTTAATATATAAGTTTGTTTTGTATTGATAATTCAGTTTCCTTTGTAAATAAAAAGAATATTTTCATATACGTTCATGTTTATATTTAATGAGATTGAAAAGAGAAGCTGCTGGAGAGAATAACAGGGAGGCTGTAATAGTAAGAATGAAATGTGCTGTGTTGTGTTCATGGATGTGAGACAGAGAGGAACTGTAGTGACATTCAGTCACCGTGCTGAGCACAGGTGTACCTGTACACACCTGGTCACTGGAAGCTGCTGTGCTGATGTTAATGAAGTACAAAGAGTTTGACCTCCTCTGACTCTGTGTCACAAACCAGAGAAGAAGAAATCAGCAGTTCACTCGTCACTGCAGCGGCTCGTCCTGAAACCCTGATTTGGATCTAAATAATTAGTGACAGCTGAGTGAGGCCTGAGGTTGGAGGCCGCTCTGCAGAAGGGAGAGATGTTATCTCAACATAAAGCTGCACGCCGTGTTAAACACACGGAGCTGAAACACTGAGACGACAGAACAAAGAAACACAGAGACAAAAGGATGGAGGGAGGGAGGGAGGGAGGAGAAGAAGAGCGTTGTCTCACCTGCCTCCTCTGGTTCAGGTGACGGGAGACACACAGCGGCTCCATGTTCTCCACAGGATCAACCTGCTTTCACTTTATCATCAAATCTATTTTTATCCAATGAAATCACAAGAAAAGTGGTTACAGGAATAAAATCTATGTATTGTATGAAATATATGAAATATATGAAATATATGAAATATATGAAATATATGTGCACGTGTTGAATTTACATTTGAAATATGTGGAAGTGCAAAATAAAAATATAAAAATTATATAAATACTTTTACTAGTGATACTCTTCAGTTTCTAGTTTACTGTGTTGACTGACTGGTTTACTGTAGTGACTGACTAGTTTACTGTGGTGACTGACTGGTTTACTGTAGTGACTGACTAGTTTACTGTGGTGACTGACTGGTTTACTGTAGTGACTGACTAGTTTACTGTGGTGACTGACTGGTTTACTGTAGTGACTGACTAGTTTACTGTGGTGACTGACTGGTTTACTGTAGTGACTGACTAGTTTACTGTGGTGACTGACTGGTTTACTGTAGTGACTGACTAGTTTACTGTGGTGACTGACTGGTTTACTGTAGTGACTGACTAGTTTACTGTGGTGACTGACTGGTTTACTGTAGTGACTGACTAGTTTACTGTGGTGACTGACTGGTTTACTGTAGTGACTGACTAGTTTACTGTGGTGACTGACTGGTTTACTGTAGTGACTGACTAGTTTACTGTGGTGACTGACTGGTTTACTGTAGTGACTGACTAGTTTACTGTGGTGACTGACTGGTTTACTGTAGTGACTGACTAGTTTACTGTGGTGACTGACTGGTTTACTGTAGTGACTGACTAGTTTACTGTGGTGACTGACTGGTTTACTGTAGTGACTGACTAGTTTACTGTGGTGACTGACTGGTTTACTGTAGTGACTGACTAGTTTACTGTGGTGACTGACTGGTTTACTGTAGTGACTGACTAGTTTACTGTGGTGACTGACTGGTTTACTGTAGTGACTGACTAGTTTACTGTGGTGACTGACTGGTTTACTGTAGTGACTGACTAGTTTACTGTGGTGACTGACTGGTTTACTGTAGTGACTGACTAGTTTACTGTGGTGACTGACTGGTTTACTGTAGTGACTGACTAGTTTACTGTGGTGACTGACTGGTTTACTGTAGTGACTGACTAGTTTACTGTGGTGACTGACTGGTTTACTGTAGTGACTGACTAGTTTACTGTGGTGACTGACTGGTTTACTGTAGTGACTGACTAGTTTACTGTGGTGACTGACTGGTTTACTGTAGTGACTGACTAGTTTACTGTGGTGACTGACTGGTTTACTGTAGTGACTGACTAGTTTACTGTGGTGACTGACTGGTTTACTGTGGTGACTGACTGGTTTACTTTGAGTATTTCATATTATAAACTCTTCATGTATTTGTGTGATAATATAAGTGGCGTATGACATCATCACTGTTGATATATTACATTTGTGTGTGTGTGTGTGTGTGTGTGTGTGTGTGTGTGTGTGTGTGTGTGTGTGTGTGTTTCACTGACAGTCTCTTTAAGTTGTTGAAGTTTACAACTGGTAATTGAGCTCTTCTGAACACACACACACACACACACACACACACACACACACACACACGCTTGTAAATAAAACATCAATTAGAAAGCGTCCTTTCAGAATAAAGTTTGGAGCAGAGATAATTACAGACGTGTTCATCACTTCCTGTGTCGGCAGGTGACGTGTCGTCTCAGTGAAGCGGTGACAGGTGGACGAGCGCTCAGGTGGAGGCGTGGTGACAGCAGCAGTAAATAAACACCACTTGTCTCTGCTCATTGTTGGAGGCAGAATGAAGCTGTGCACTTTGCCGACCTCCTCCTCACAGAAGACAATTCAGCGGGGAGCGTTTTAAAGATTTCAGAGTTTAATCGCCTCCATTTTGAAGTTTCCTCCTCTTAAGTGACACGTCGTCTCCTTTAAATGGCTCCTCCCTGATCCCCCAGAGATCCACATCAAACACTGTTTTCTCTTTGACTACTTCCTCTCTTAAAAGAAGATTACAGTTTAGAAGTTAGAAAGCAAGAGAGTAACCTGCCGACTTCATCCCCAAACTTGAAAAGCTCAGTCGTTTTCCTGATAACTTCTGGAGATGACAGCATGTCTGCTGCCGTGTTTTTGGGAGGAATGAAAACGTTATCTCATGATTCATCTCACATCATCCAAACGTTTGTCTCTTCAGACGTCGACTGAAACTGTGACAGGTTCAGACATGGGAGTCTGAACTCTGGGCAGACTGTCGCCTCTCGCTGCTAAAGATACGCTGATGATAATATGATCTGATGCTCAGATTAACACCACCACCCCGGGTCACTCTCATGGACAACAACAGACAGACAAGACGACACATGGCGACTCAAGTGTCTCGGTTTAAATGAAGGTCTGAGACAGAAACAATGAATCCATCAGGATGAAGGAGGTTTGAAACAGCTCAGGAGGTTTTACAGACCTCGACATGTTCAACTAGAATCAGCTCCTCCTCCACTCAGACGAGTCCCAGGTCACTTCCTGTTTATCCACAGACATTGAAAATATTAAATATGAACCATTAGTGTGAAAGTTTGTCATAATTGCTGTGAAATCTTGACTAATGGCTAAAAAGTGTTCTGTGAGGTCGTCACAACCTTGACCTTTGACCCCCAGAATCTAATCAGTTCATCCTTGAGTCCAAGTGACTGTTTGCACCAAATCTGAAGAAGTTTCTTCAAACTGTTACTGAGACATCGTGTCCACGAGAGAGAGACGGACAGACAACCTGAAAACAACATGGCCGCCGCTCTGACTGTCGCCAGTTTAAAAACATGTTGTTGACCACGCACTCTGTAAAGAGTGAGCAGACTCTGTACACACACACACACACACACACACACACACACACACACACACACACACAC